>NC_136954.1:37649360-37711797 GCF_032717465.1 Coenobita brevimanus
ATAATAACTGACTGATGACGTCTGACTGACTGACTGACTGACTGACGATGACGATGTTGATGGTGATGATGATGGTAATGATGACGAGGAGGAGGAGGAAATTACATACCTAGAAGCCCCCAAGTCAAATGCCCGCCGAGGTCTAGTGTTTGAACCCCGCACTCGTAAAATAACGCCGATCACGTTACCAACACCCCACCAACGAGTTAGCTAGGTCTGGCCACTTAAATTCAGACTAAAACCAGATGATTTTCAATACCTGTGAAATCAAAGCGGCCACAGGCTTAATAACCTATCCTTATTAACTTCACTCCCAGCGTCGTCCTTACGGTTGTTATTCTGAGTACAAAAAAAAAAAAAAAAAAAAAAAAAAGGCACACGAGAAATTATAGCTGTTCGTGTCAAAAATTATCACTAATTTCATTTTATTTTATGTATTATTATTATTTATTATTATTATTATTATTATTATTATTATTATTATTATTATTATTATTATTATATACTACTACTGCTACTACTACTACTACCATTACTACTACTACTACTACTACTACTACTATTATTATTACTGCTACTACTACTACTACTACTACTACTATTATTATTATTATCATTTACTGGAAGGATGGAGAGGAACAGAGGAAGAACTTGATGGTAAGAAAGTTCACCCATTCACTCCAGTAACGTATATTTCACTTTATTCATGATCCTCCTTCAGACGACGACTGTAGCCTATATCAACTTAGTAAAGACCTTTATTGATAAATTGGTTAATAAAGGATTTACTTACACCCATCTAAATTCAGTATAAATAAAAAATACGTCACTGGATTAATGGTCGTAAATTAAGTGGCATATGAGCCCGTGGCACCTTCTCTAAAGCGATTTTGCATGGTGCACCTTAACATTCTCATAAAAGTGTGCATCGGTAACAAACAAGAGGATAATGAAATGTTAATGTGCAGACTAACTATACCTCATACCAATTAATCTGGCCAGGCATGTATGGCAACACTGTTGCTGCCGAGATTCTGATTGGCTGGAGGTGTTTGTTCGATTTCGTTGTTGCTAAAACTGATACTCTTTTTATTATCAGATGTGATACTGAGTTTGTCGACAATACAATCGTCAAAAGCAATAAGAAATCCGGTATATACTCATCAACAATGAAATTTTCGTAGGAAGATAGAGATATTAAGTCAACAAAGTATTATAACAGTCCAAGTCAAGGTCAACATTCGAACAATTCCATTAAATCTCCAACATCCGTAATATAACAGAAAATTAAAAAAAAAAAATGCTTAATCTAAGCGTTGGTATAACATTTAAATTTTAAGATCAGTCCGCACCCTTAAATCGTCCCACAACTCTGAATAATAAAAAAAATCTAATGAAAAGACGAGTTCTGCAGGGAGGGAGGTTTGAAAAAAATCGCGAAAAATCAAAGTAGGCTAAAGGAAAACTATTTCATTATATCTCCTCTATTATCGCAGTACGGACTGATCTTAAAATTTAAATGTGTTATACCAACGCTTAGATTAAGCAGGTCTCCTTAATTTTCTGTTATATTACGGAGTGTCAGGGATTTAAAGGAATTGTTCGAAGCGCAATATCATATCTGATAATACAGTATCGGTTTAAGCAACAACGAAATCGAAGAAACACCTCCAGCCAATCAGAATCTCGGCAGGAACAGTGTTGCCATACATGCCTGGCCAGATTAACTGGTATGAGGTATAGCTGAGGAAATGATGTTACGAAGACTTCAAAGCTACTTAGAATACACCTGTAAAGGATTTATTTCAAGGGAAGAAAAAAGTGTTGGGAATTAAATCGGTGTGATGGATGTTGAGTTGGATATGGACTGACAGGTAAGATGGCAGGTAAGTAGACAAGCAGACAGCAAAGATGATTGGTTGATTCGTCCACGTATCTGGCATCGCCTATAATAGCCTCGACCATGGTAGGTACGGTAGGTAGTTGGCCCAGTTGGTTGGTTAGTATCTTCATCTGCTTGGTATAGCTTCAAATAAAGTCTTGATGGTCACATGGTAGACAGATAGGTTGACTGGTCAGCGCCTGTACCCGGTATCGCCTCAAACAAAACCTTGACTGTAAAGTGGTAGGTAGATGGGCACGTAGGTTGGCTGGTCAGTTCTTTTCCTTCGCAATCCCTCAAATTAATACTTCGTAGTCTTGACTGTGACATGAATGGTAAGTAGGTAGGAGGGTAGGCAGGAAGGTTAATAGGTAGGAAGGTAAGTAGGTAGGTAGTAGGTAGGTTGTTGGTATATAGGTAAGTGGTAGGTAGGTAGGTAAGTGACATAGGTTGGTGATGGGTAGGTCAGTTCCTGTGCCTGGTATCGCCCTAAAGCCTTGACTGTGGTCCCTCTCGGTGTGACAGTCTCCATTAATCAACACAGACGTCCAACACAGCCACCCCAGTGTTAATTAAACTTTCCAGTGTATAGTGGAGGCTGTGGCAGAGGGTGTAGGAAGGAAGAGAGGGTGTATGGGTGTACTGCAAGGGTAGATGAGTTATTCTGTGTGTGTGTGTGTGTGTGTGTGTGTGTGTGTGTGTGTGTGTGTGTGTGTGTGTGTGTGTGTGTGTGTGTGTGTGTGTGTAATTTTATGTAAACTTGAGTCAGTACTCACACAGATGTCCATGTAGAGATGGTGATGGTGAGGCAGCGATGGGTGGGAGGGTAAGGATTTTGGGTGAGGCAGGAATCTGGGTGAGGCAGGAATGCGTGGGCGAGGCAGGGATTGAGGGATGAGGCAAGTTTGTTACTGAGGCAGCAGATGCGTGAGGCAGGTTTATTACTGAGCAAGGTCTGTTGCTAAAGCAAGAGATTGGGTGAGGCAGGGGTGTGGGTGAGGCAGGGGTGTGGGTGAAACAGGGGTGTGGGTGAGGCAGGAATGGGTGGGCGAGGCAAGAATCTGGTTGAGTCAAGGATGGGTGGGTGGGTGAGGCAAGGATGTGGGTGAGACAGTAAGGACAGCAGACCACCCAGCCCCAACCCACACCACCCACCTGCTGGCTGGTCGTCCATCACATCATCCCTTTTCTCCACTGTATTCATTTTATATCCCATCTACTGTATATACATCACACTGCATGCTCGGTTTACTGAACATACTGTATTTGTTCCATATAATTTATCACACATGGTTTTAATTGTCCGCTTCTCCAGCTGTCCACTACCCCAATTTTCCATCACACCAATTGTCCATATCAAAACCCCCCACCGTCAACTGCCCACAGCATTTCTGGTCTACTGCACTTTTCCCGGCATTATATGTGAGCAGCAATATGCGCCAGACATAATCACAAGCACCAGCACCAAACACTGTGTCTTGAAGTTAACGCATGTCGCCTCACAGTGAAAGATTAACGCCGAAGCCTTTCCATGGACCTCCATTACTTGAGGAGCTGACATGATAAAGATCTCAGTAGATTTAGGTCACGGGTAAATCGCTGCACGGTTAGATATGATCCGTTAGCTTAGGTCTCAGTTGCTTATACGTTAATAGATAATTATAGAACTTTTCACTGTAATCCGGTAGCGTAAAAATCTGCACGCAAGTAAAAAAAGTAAATAATATGTCACTATTCATATTAACACTCGTCACTAACGCAACGCAACTCCAAAAGCACGTGCACTCACAAAGACGCACAAACAGATGCAAGCAAAGAAGGTGGCACTCAGAGATCATGAAGTGAAGACTTATGGAGAAAGACTTTTATCCGAGACAAAAATACACATAGCTACACAAACATGCTGGTTAATGCCTAACACAAACAACAGACGGCGCTGGGCTGGGAGGGAGGCTTAGCTGAGGGGAAGTAGCTTTAACACCAGCTTTACGGTTAATATTTAATGCCGCTCTAAAGCTACCCATATCCATCAGGCCGATGCAGGACGACCGCTAGAGAGATCAATGAACTGTTTCAAGTTTACCCCGCCGCCCCCCGACAAGGCAAGTCTGAGGCGAAAAGAACTTAGTGGGGGGGAGGGGGTATCTCTCGACCAGTCAGAATGCAAAACACGTAAACGTAGGACCAGTTACATTGTTTGAAATTATTATTTAAAGTCTGGCCGACTTCAACTGACTGTCATGTTGACGTGATTGAACTGATATGACATAGCATGGCAAGTGACATGAAAACAACGCTAATTTAAGGTGACAACAGTTATTGCATGACATAACAGGTTAACATAATTTGACCTGACATGGCAACACTGGTATATCATACGAGATGACAGGCCATGACATGGCAGCACTGATATGACATACGAGATGACATGACATGACATGGCAGCACTGATATGACATACGAGATGACATGGCATGACATGGCAGCACTGATATGACATACGAGATGACATGACATAACATTTTAAAAACTGATGTCAGCATAGACATGTCATACATGACATGAAAACAATGACATGACAGGACTAGAGCATGACTCGTCCAGGTAGCATTGACATGAGAACGAATGACAGCAATGGCATGGCGTGACAGTACAACATTAACATGCCCGCAATGACATGTCATGACACAACGACATAGTGAGATGACATTACATAGCAGAAGTGACTTGACATGTGAACACAAGACATGACAGCACTGACATAACGTACATGACATTACAGCACTGATATGACATACCATGACACCACGTGACAGGACAGGACTGACATTGCATAGGATAACACTGGCATGAGATGACATGACAGGACTGACATGACATAAGACAACACCGGCGTGAGATGACATGACAGGACTGACATAGAATAAGACAACAGTGGCACGAGATAGTAATACTGTCCTGACATGAAGACAGCGCTGACATGTTATGACATGACAGCACTGGCTTGACATACATGACATGACATGGTATGGCATATAACATGACATGACAGTACAAACATGAAGTGAAATTACATGAAATGACAACAGACATGACATGAGTTGATGACAGGAAACTACTCCTGTGACATGACATGACAGCACTGCCACGACATACGTGACAACACATGACTGTTCAGCACCGATATTACGTGACAAGGCTGAACTTACAGGACATGACAAAACAGTATTGACATAAGATAACGCGACATGACACCACTAATCTAATATGATATGACATGACAGCCCTGACATTACGTGACTTGACAGCACTGAAACGACAAATGACATGACATAATATGAAATGACATGCTGTTAAATTATTTACTTGACGTGGTCACAGAAGCAGCATGCACGAAACGTTGTGACAAGACTAATGACATGAGATGCATGAAATTACGAAAGACAGCACTGATATGGCATGAAATTACATGACAGTCTTTGTAACACGATGTAACAAGATGGTATCGGCATGACATCACTGACAGACGTAACATTTCACTAACATGAAACCCAACAGTACTGACACAATGTACGAGATGATTAGCATGTCAGCAGTGACACGACATGACAGCACTGACACTGACATGACATGGCATGACACTAACATCATCCGTGACAACAATGACAAAGTATACGACTTAGTATGACAGTACTAACATGACATGACAGCACCGACTTAACCACTAACATATGAATGACATGAAGTTTTGTACGTTCGTGCAGCGCATAAAATACAACTGATTTTTATATTTATTTATATATATATATTTTTTTTTTTTTGCTTATTGCAGGTCACAGTAGGTATGGTCAGTGTTAAGGCAGCTCCGGACTCGCCTAAGCAGTCCAGCCTCTGTTGTCCTAACCGCCTCAGTGGGTCTTCACGAGGTGACATAGATCCATTTGTAACCTGAAGACCGTGCTTAGGAGCCCTTGAGTATACCCAATCTCTGTGAGCACTATATAAGTATCTATCTATCAGTTTACCTTTCTATATAGCTCTATGTATCTATGTCTATCTATTTACCTATACACCCATACAGCTCAGTCTGTCTATTCATCTATCTATTAACCTACCCACCTATCTATCTGTACAGTACATCTGTCTACCCCAGCGGTTCTCACATTTTTCCAGGTCGTGTGTCCATTATCCTTGGTTCGCATATTCACGAGCCTCCCTAGCCTTGGTCAACATATCCAGCCCACCCACCCACACACACACACTTCCGGCCATCATATGACTTCATTAATTTATTCCAGAATTGTTATTATTTTTGCCGCAGGTTCAAGTGGACATTAACCCAGTTGAATACAGGCTGCATTAGCCCTGCTCCTGCAATTCACTACCCCCCTTTTCGAGAGACAGGGGGGAAGTTCAGGGACATGTATATTTTAACTGAGTTTGGTCTGTCTTGCAGTATGTGATTTATTGGTATCTTTAATTTTCTCTCGAAACGACCACATTAGAGAAAAAGCTATCTTGAGGGCAACCAGGTGACATGCATGAAGGACAGAAGCCAACTTCAAAGAAAAATGTGCTTTGAAGACTGAAACACAGGCAGAATGTGAATACTGATTATAAATCAATAGTTCAATGTGACACACACACACACACACACACACACATTGTTCAACCCACTCACTATTTTTTTTTTCTGAGTCCTCACGCCCCCCCTAGGGTGGGGCGACCCCCAGGTTGGGAACCACTGGTCTGTCCATGTGTCTACGAGTAACTATTCATCTATCTCTAAATCTGTCTGTTGATATTTTTACCTATTTGTATACCTTTCTATTTATCTGTATCTACCTACAGTATGTATCTATCTATATCTACAGTATATACCTACCTGTATATTTATCTATTTATATTATGTAGCTCTATCTGTCTACCTATCTACCAACATATCTATCTAAATCTGTCTCTATCCATATATGTCTATCCCTATCCCTATATATCCAACTATCTATATAGATTTATCTGTTTTCATTTGCCTGTCTGTCTGTTTGTCTGTCTGTCAAGGATTCGGGCAGCCGCATCATAAAGCAAACAGACAACCAGAATATGGCAAATATTATCTAACACACAGTGAAATAATTGTGTAGTGCAAATACAAACAGGTCAAACGCATACGAATAGGTCAGTCATACGAGTATATTACCTCACCCTAAAGCTTCGCCCTCGACCCGTGACTCAGCTCTCACCCTTGTTAACTCAGCCCCATCCCTCTTGACTCAACCCCATCCCTTCGTAACTCAACCCCATCCCTTCTTAACTCAGCCCCATCCCTTCTTAACTCAGCCCCATCCCTCCTTAACTCAGCCCCATCCCTTCTTAACCCTATCCCTTCTTAACTCAACCCCATCCCTTCTTAACTCAGCCCCATCCCTTCTTAACTCAGCCCCATCCCTTCTTAACTCAACCCCATCCCTTCTTAACTCAACCCCATCCCTCCTTAAATCAGCCCCATCCCTTTTTAACTCAACCCCATCCCTTCTTAACTCAGCCCCAACCCCATCCCTTCTTAACTCAGCCCCAACCCCATCCCTTCTTAACCCAGCCCCATCCCTTCTTAACTTAGCCCCATTCCTTCTTAACTCAGCCCCATCCCTTCTTAACTCAACCCCATCCCTCCTTAAATCAGCCCCATCCCTTTTTAACTCAACCCCATCCCTTCTTAACCCAGCCCCATCCCTTCTTAACCCAGCCCCATCCCTTCTTAACCCAGCCCCATCCCTTCTTAACTCAGTCCCATCCCTTCTTAACCCAGCCCCATCCCTTCTTAACCCAGCCCCATCCCTTCTTAACTCAGTCCCATCCCTTCTCCACTCCGCCCCATCCCTTCTTAACTCAACCCCATCCCTTCTTAACTCAGCCCCATCCCTTCTTAACTCAGCTGTTTTTACTTGAGAGAGAGAGAGAGAGAGAGAGAGAGAGAGAGAACAAAGCAGGTTTTAGAGCATAGGTATTCATCATCATCACCATCATCATTATCATATTCATAATGATCAAGTCCGTGCTATGATTACCACCCAACACCGTAAGAAAACCTTATGGATAGTCACTGTAGCATTAAAACGAGTCACTGGATGGCGGCCGCCTCTATCTGCCAAAGACAATATTACCCAGTGCCGGAAAAGACGAACAGCGAAAGATGAAAGGGGAGAAAAAAAAAAAAAAAAAGGAAAAAAAGGGTCCTTGCACTGAGGAGTTTAGAGTGATTCAGAACTTCGTATTTAAAGCAGCATACTATATTTCTCAACATCTCTCGTTTAGCAACTTGTGTGTATTACATCATATATATATATATATATTGGTTATGTTCTAAGTTATCTTAATACTGATATATATATATATATATATATATATATATATATATATATATATATATATATATATATATATATATTGGTTATGTTCTAAGTTATCTTAATACTGATATATATATATATATATATATATATATATATATATATATATATTGGTTATGTTCTGATTTATCTTAATACTGAAATAATTTGTATCAGTAACATACAAGAGTAGGTGTACTGTGCAGGTTATATCACCGATCATGAGGTGTTCAAAAATGTCAATAAATAAATGAATAAATAAATAATCAGTGTACATAATGCGCCTCTGTATGTCCAAAGCGGTAAAAAGTTCAAGCAACATTTTTTTTTTATTCCTCCAACCCGAGGACGTGCTATTATATTTTATTTTTGTTATATCCAGACGATTTTATCCAACTGGGGTGAAAATCCCTAACGCTGAGGCGAAAAGAGACAGTCTCCTTGAACCCTTTCCCTAAGAAAAGCCTCTTCCATTTGGCATAAAGCTTTCTGGAGGTAGCGGTAATAATAATAATAATAATAATAATAATAATAAAACATCTTTGCAGTTAACTGAATAAGCCTTTCAATACAGCCACCCTTTTCATCTATTCTTACTAGTACCAAGGGATTTTATTTAGCTTAGAACAGCCCTAGCATTTATTCAATGTGGACGGTGGGTGTTAGCGCCGAAGGTGTGGCATGTGGAGGTGTACGGTATGTAGGAGGAATGCTGGGCCTTGGAAACTGACTGGGAAGCCCATGCCCAGAGTCGGACACATAAAACAATGGACCTTTTAAGCGACAGGAATTAGATGTAGCCTTCATTAACGTCTTTGCCACTGTAGTAACTTTCCTGTGCTGCATAAAATCATGTGTTTGGTAACCACAATTATCCCCTTACAACTATACTCTTTTTACTCCAACCTGGCCTAAAATTGCACGCTGTCCACCTTGAATGATGAGTTATAACAATAGATTAACACTAGAATAAGATGCCAGTCACGAAGAAGTATTATGGAAAGAAGGTAGAACTGTAGCATTATCCTTTTACTGCAACTGAGCTACGTGTAATAGAGATGTATCGGATGTCAGAATTCAGAGATCCGCGGATGCGGATGTGTATAAGGACGTCATGTACATATTTTGCAGATGCGGAAGCAGATGCGGATATCAGTTTCTACCAAAAAGCGGATGCGGATGTGGATGCGGATATCAAATTATGACATCCTCACGGATGCGGATGTGTTCAGGATTTTGGTATAAATTCACTATATAGCACCAATTATTGCCAGATGGCAGCTGCTTTTGTTGCACAATACTGCAATTTGTAATTTTAAAGTTTTGTGACGAGTTTCAGCCACACATGTATGTTACCAGGTTGCGGGACGGGGACCCAATTCGTCGTGCATCCCACCAACCACTTTCCCCAACCTCCACCCTTTTGAAAGTGGTTAACTACAAATCTATGAACAACTGATAATTTAGCACATATTTAATATTTAAAGTTTTATATAGGCAAGTTTCTTTTCAAAAACAGCAGCTTATCTGCCTTTTCTGACAAAAGTCGTTTGCGTTTAGTATCATAAATCAAGCCAGCACCACTGACAGCTGCTCACTAGAGACGCTGCTTGGTGGACAGGAGAGATATTGGCAAGCGACCTTCGCCAAATCAGGGTAGACGCTCTTCATTGTCTTCCACCAATGCAAACTGTCTTGACTTGCTCCACTGATTCTTTTCTCCTTGTGATATTTCTCAATATCTTCTAGGACAGTCCTTGCTGCAGATGACTCTTCTGCTTCATCATCACTGCTGGAAGCAAGAATAGAGGTCATTGCTTCATCTAATGTTCCACAGGTGGTAGGTGTTTTAGTCGAGTCATCTCTTCTTCGTTTTTTTCTTGGTTCTTCATCTTCCCCTTCTGGTATGGTCACCTGAGTAAGCTCTTCACATACTCTGGCAAGTGATGATTTCATTTAATCAGTGACGTGAGACGAAGAATAGAATTTACTCTTGTACCTTGGATCAATATATGTTGCAACTCTACAGATCTTCACTTTCAACCCAGGAAAATCTTTTCTCAACATCAGCTCGCATTGCTTGTTTCATGATGTTTACTACCTGTGTTGCTTCTCTGTCTTGTTGTGGCTCAGTCACTGATTCTGTATCTGGTTCACCTTCAGAGCCTGAAGCTGAGGTATGAATTTCTTCAGCAAGTTCAGAAACTCCCGATGTGCTATGCTGAAGAGTGTGTTTTAAGCACATTACAAGAGGTATCACTTCAGCTGCTGTTGATGTGGAGTCATTTTTTTTTTTTTTTTATATCTTCATAAGGTTGTAGAACTTGTACACATTTGGACATTATTAACCATTCAGTATTGCTGAGTTGTTTAATTTTGGAGTTGGTAGCAGCATACAGACATAGCGACTCCTTTATTTCCAGTGTTCTTTTCAGCATGTGTAAGGTGCTATTCCATCTTGTGGTGTATCATGGACAACAGATAGCTTTGGTACCTGCAGCTTGTCCTGAATCTTTTTCAGTTAATCTTGTGCCATTGTTGAGTGATGAAAGTGCGTAGCAATGCTGCGACATTTCTGAATCATTTTGTCTATATCACTATGTGATGATATTCCAGTTCTAACAACCAGTTGTATTTTATGCACGGCACAAAACAGGTTATTTACACCTGACAGAAACAGAGCTCTTTTCATATTTGCTCCAGCATCACGCAACACACAGTGCACATTTGTACTAGATATGTCCCACTTCATCAACATATCATCAAACATTTTAGAATTATATTTTCCTGTGTGCCATCTTCTAGTGGTTCAGCACCTAACACAAAGTTCATTCTTTCAAATTCCTTATTTATGGTATGTGTACTTAGACTCAAAAGTGAGACACCTGCTGAGGTATCCGACCACACATCAGCTGTGAAGGAAAGTTTGTTGTCCTGCTTCACTTCATCAACTAGTTCTTTTATTTTACTGAAAACAGACTCATACATATCATTGCATATTACTGAGGAATACTCGTAAAAACTTCGCTGCTTTAGCCTGTATAGTGGAGCAGCTTCAGCCATCAGTCTCATGAACCGTATGTCCTCAACGTGACTGAAAAGTAAATCATCCATGACTAACATTTCTGCTATACAGTTATCCAGTTTCTTTGACTTAGGGTTAGAAGCATCCCATAATTTTGCACTCTGAAAATACTCTGCAACATTTCTCTGCTTAATATCTGACTTTGCTTTTTGCAAAATTTTTTCTTTCTTTAGTTTCTCCTCCGACTTCTTTCTTCTGCTATTAACTCTTCAAACTGTTCTTTATTCACTGATTTCAAATGGTTTTTCAAAGATGTAGTTCCACGTCCCTTTCGTGAATAATCTTTTTTGCACAATAGACACTGGGCTAAGTCATTTAGCTTATCCATGAAATAATTCCACACTTCACTTCTTTTTGACGCCATTGTTCATCATACAGGGCAATAAGGCTTGGTAAACTTGATTATTATATCACTTCAAGCACTGACAGACCGTCTATCAGGTATTCAGAGAGTAGAGAGTAAGGGAGGAGCAGCACTTCCCTTGTGCCTACTCTTGAGGCAAACTCCTAATCACTGCAGCCTCCGGCCAGTGCGTGGTGAGTCTGGTGACTTATGTTCAGAATGTCAGTTTAGAACTTATGGATCGGTATTATAAACTTCCGAGATGTTTAGCAACTGTAACGGAGAAATAAACTTGATAGTGGTGGTTTTATTCTAGTAAGACGAACATCGAACATCATGTATGTATATTAAAATCCCCCTAGAATATTAAAAACACTAGGTAATTACACTTCCGCTGTGAAAAATCTGTTTCATCGGCAACTTGGCTCAAACGCTCGCTGCACCACCGGGCACACGCCACAACACGACAACACTCGTGCGATAAGAAGTGCTCAGCGCTGCCAGTTCATATTTTTCAGTCTTATTTTTGTATAATGACACAATATAGTAAGGACGAAGCACTGAAATCTTTCTTGTGAATTTTAAGAGGGAGTAGGGTCTGCATACACATTACACAGACATGCATAATTCATGTATATATTATTTACATACACAAATATGTACATATACACACCGTCACACACACACATTCTCAGCCACACACACAATCTCTCTCTCTCTCTCTCTCTCTCTCTCTCTCTCCTTGCCAGCCAGGCTGCTTCCCTTCATACTTATGTATTATTACATATAGTTACAGTACTATTACACAGTACATACATACATACTTTTACATGATACATACATAGTCACTATGTAAAATTCTCTCCCTCCTTCTGCCCTTCCGCAAAACTCTTGACACATTAGGTTGTGTAAATTTGAAAGGAAATGAATACAAGGTGTAATTTTAGTAGATAATTAAGTAAACATGCATTAATTCATTTTCTTCAACTTTGCAAGCTCTGTACTCTGTAGTCTGTACTCTGTAATGTATAAAATATATCCGCCACATCCTCTTTGTGTGTGGTGCGGATGCGGATATTTATTTCATCACAAATGCGGATGCGCATGTGAAAAATTATGCGGATGTTCCGAGGATGTTGATGCGGATGCGGACATCCGATACATCACTAACGTGAAATAAACTGCACAAAGGACGACAATCTGAGCCAAGTTAAGGTGAACAGAGTATAGTAAGGCATTTGTATTTTATTCTTGTGCCTACCAGACTATTCTATTCAGCCCAAGAGAGACTTGCTGAGCTAGACTGGTTTGGCAGTGGCTCATTACACTTTCGACCAGGTTAAAATACGCGCGCGCGCACACACACGCACGCACGCACGCACACACACACACACACACACACACACACACACACACACACACACACACACACACTCACCTCATCGAACTGAAAGGATTAAACAAGTAAATCCGTGCTTGTAGTGAATGAGTTAAGGCATTTCGAGATCATGGTGTCAATATTCGTGGGTGTGGGTGCATGAAATCAAAACCTATAATCAAGTTTCATCTCATCAGAGGGGAAAAATTAGCTTTCTTATATATTTTTTAGTATCTGACTGGTGCTGGAGAGACACCTTCATGTGGTTGCTCTAATAACACTGGCCTCGTTATGTAACTACGTCTCTAAGCTCCCTCCCTAACACCCGATCTGAGGATGGTAGACTGCAGGAGAGGGAACATCAGCCTGCAGTCCACCGGGTTCACCATTAGATGAGCCTGGAGCCAAAATAACAACACTAAACATATGACTGATTATGCGATATAACAGAGAGGCAAGTAGTCTAATCAGTGCACGACAGCTCTCTCCTCCAACCCCTGGAGTTAATAGAGAGAGAGAGAGAGAGAGAGTGAGTGTAAAGAGGGCAGAATAGTGAGTGTGCAGCGAGGTGTATGAGTGAGTATAGAGGAGAGAAGGCTGGCTGGTCTGATTATCTCTCCCTGACACTTCACCCCACACCTTTCACTCAGTCACCCGTCATCCCTGCCTCACCACATGCTTCAGCTATCCCTCCCACACTCACACCGCACACTCAACTCTCACTCCCACAACCCCTGCCCAAACCTTCCCTCACATCCCTTTACTATATCTCCTTCCCACAGGGATGTGGGAAGTTTTAGTAATAATAATAATAATGATAATAATAATAATAATAACAGTAATAATAGTAATAATAATGTATATCAGTAAAGTGATGTGTATTGAAAATGATGGCTCCTGGTGTGATGTTCTACTGAATGGGAAGAGACCTGAATTTATACGAAGAATTTAAGTATCTGGATGCAGTGATAAAGAAAAGTAAAAGTGCAAGGTAAATGGAGAGTAGAGTGTCATATGGAAGGAAAGTGGACTGTACTATGAAGGCCTTAATACAAAACAAAATTCTAAACACTGCAGCTAGAAGAGAAATACAAGAAGGAATACTGATACCCATATAAACATACGGCTGTGAGGCCCCTGGTGTGCCATGAAAAAGAACGGAGTTAGAACTGTGGAGATGGGGGTCTTAAGAAACGTGTGCGGAGTGAGATGAGTGCATGGTATAGGAAATATGATTCGTGAAAAGATGTGGCTTAAGACAGTCAGTGCACAAGACAGCCTAAGACAGTGTGCTTACCGTAGCTAATACGGTTATCAAGAGTGAAAGTATACTGGGTGGTGGATTATGTGAGTGAGGTTGAAGGTGTGAGGAGGCTTGATAGGCCAAGAAAGTGAGTATGGCTGGTCGATAAGTGTGCGATAAGGAGGTATGGATGCTGACGAGAACTGACCAAAGATCGAATTGGCTGGATGAGTTTTGAAAGGAAAAGTACTGTACATGGTAAGGGCTTGACTTATATATATATATATATTTTTTTTTATTCGCTAACATCAGACTGACTTCCTCCAACAGATAATTATAGTTACGTGTGGAATGCTGTACCTGTGAAATGGAACCATGATTCCGAAAGCTTGAATAGTGAATGAATGTGTGGCCCATTTCATTAAGCTTGCTGTTGGGCAGTTTTTCTACCACTATATTTTTTCCGTTTTCTCTCCTTTTTGTACCGTACCTCACGCCTGCCGGTGGGAAAAAAAGGTGAGATGATGATAATGATGATGAATTATGATGATGATGATACTACTACTACTACTAATAATAATAATAATAATAATATTATTATTATTATTATTATTATTATTATCATTATTATTATTATTATTATTATTGTTATTATTCTTGATATTTGGTAAATGGGGTCGCCCACCATCTACCCAGTGGCTTTGGTGCTACTTTCAGATGACTGCACAGAGTGAAAAGGTAAATGGCATCCTGTAAGATAAGAACCATTTAAGGCACTCCAAATGAACGGGGCCTGAAATATCTGAGAGAGAGAGAGAGAGAGAGAGAGAGAGAGAGAGACAGACAGACAGACAGACAGACAGACAGACAGAGACAGAGGAGGGAAGAAAGGAAGATGTGAGAGAAAAGGACACAAGGAGTGACAAAGAGAGAAAAGGGAAGGATACGAGAGAAGACGAAGGACGAAGAGATGGAGGGAAGGAGCGAGAGGGAGGTAAAGCAGGAGTCTTCTTGCAACTGAAGGAGATGGACAAGTGAGGAGAGATGAAAGCTCTTGATATGATAAGGCTTACCTGTCTTAATGGAGGAGGAGGAGGAGGAGGAGGAGGAGGAGGATTACATAGGATTACATAGGAAAGCAAACAGCAACAGACCTTATGGTCCTTTCGAGGCTGCTTGTTACAGAGAAAACTATGACTACAAGATCTAACTCTACATGCTGAAGGATAAGGATAGTAAAGCAAGAAGGCTTCCCCCACCACCAAACCCACCAGGAAAAAGTGAGAAAAACCACCATGCAGCATGGAAAAACTGACATGGAAATTTCATAGGAAAAACTGGAAAGGAAAAGTCACATTCTACAGTATAATACTTTGTCTATAACCTACCCGACTGAGTAACCTGAAAGAGGAAGTAATCAAATAAACTAATAGTTACGGCATGACATTATAAACCGGTACATTGAGTTTATGGGAAGTCTGTGGACATAACGTGGAAACTACACACTGCACAGTGTGGATGTTTAGGGGTGGTGCGGCAGCCTTGCCTGGCGCTTTTGAAGTAGGCAGCAGTCAATCAGGCCCTAGCTCCGTTTGTGGTAGGTCTCCATATTATAATTGCAAATCATACTAGATAGATAGATAAATAGATAGATAGAGAGACAGATAGAAGCAGGAAGTCAAATGATGAGAAGGTGTTGTGTTTGCGAGAAGCGAGCAGCGCTAAACGCTTACACGGAGGAAAGCTGACGACAGCGGCCAGTAAGGAGATGATGCAGTTAGCTGTCAGCAGTCCTCTCGTGAGAAAGTTCTGTTGCCATGAGGAACATACGTGACACACACACCCTACTACACCAGATTTTAGGAAAGAGAGTTTAGAAGGAGACAAGCGACCCTAGAGAGAGGTCGAGACGGAGATTAGCCTTAGAACAGAGAGAGAGAGAGAGATAGCGAGACAGGGAGGTAGCTACCCAGGACTTATACTATTATACCTGTTTAATATTTCCAAGACAAATAAAAATAGTCCCATACTATTCTTTACCTCTCCCGTCACTACATGGCATCTGGTGGGGAAACTACTACAAGATATAAAAGCCGCTCGACCACAAGTCTAAAATATACGCCTCTACAAGCAAATACAAAGTCGCTGCTTTATGATACAAAGTCTTTATGACATTTGGTAGCAGCGAACGTATACGAACCTCGTCTACGAATCAACATTAAATTCCTACAAAATATCAAGATTGACAACAACCAACAATATCAGCTCCTGCCCCCTCCGTCTCCCAGATCTTTACGCTGATGCAGAGGTCAAGAGATCACTCGACGCCTTGCAAGTAGCTTAATGACAAACCAGCAAATCTGCGGACATCGTCTCCGAATTAAAAGCAAATTTCTACAAAAGCAACCGATACTACAAGATTAGCTTCAGTTCTACATTGAATCCTACAAAATACAGCCTACAGTGCAAATAGTCTACAAGTCTACGACGAATAAGCGAACTACAGCCATCTACAATCAACTACAATTAACAACTCTACGTCGTCTGTATAATCTTCTACACGCACCTACAAGTAGCGGCAGTCTTCATTCTACAACGAGTAAATCACAAGAAAAAAAGGTCCAAGAATACGTCAAGAAAAAACAAACAAACAAACAAACAAACAAACGAAGAGTGAGAGACGACTCACAACTCATAACCACCAGACCTCACCCTCCTCTCTCTGCTACATCCACCCAACCCCCAACGCTTACGCAGGTGTGAAGAGGTCAGGACGACGAAGCAAACACCAAGTCCATATTCACAACTCATCTTACTCACTCGTCTTCACTCAAGTTACTCATCGCTACTCATTCACTCACCACAGCTACCAGTGTGGGAAGTTGAGGTCATCATGCGTGCTTGCTGAACAGACGCCACGTCAGTCAACACACCACCTGCACCACCACTCACACCATTTTCACCACGGTAAAAATTAGTGAGTTACATAGTTACTTCATTCATACAATACACAGTGACAGACAATAAGCTTCTGCACAAACATATAAAACGTATTGTATAGTTACAGCTTAAATACACATACCTACTTCAATTATCTTCATAATTCAATCATTAAATACTTGCACCAACAATAAATATTCTACACGGTATATATTCATTCATTTATTATAACATTTATTTACTACCAACGAGTGTTACCATTTATACCTACGTAAAATACGTGTTTCATACATACAACTATACATTAATTATATCTACAAAGTAATAAAGAAAATATACAATCACAGTTACTCAGTGAGCAATTAAAAGAACTGTATTAAACATTTATTTATTAAAGCTACCTAGTGGAAACAGATAAATTAACTTACAAGAAAAAAAAAAAAAAAAATGGCCAACACAAATGCCGTTAGCAAGAGTGAACATCTTCAACACAATCGTGAAGACAATGATTTCCACACAGTGCTGACACACATATTACTCACGATAGGTACAGGTGAACAACAAGTCAGTGTGTATAGTTAATACTGTATATAGTGTATATATATATATTTTATATAAAATAACAAAATATGGGACTATATAATATCATTTTATAATCTCTGTGCAATATAAACTAAACTTTAAAAAAGTATCTCAAGGAAATTAGTCAGCAATTATGCAACCATGAACAACATGGAAAAAAGCGTACACAAGCAAAGAGAAACAAACTATGGAAAATCAATACATACAAAAAAAAAAAAAAAAAAGAAAAGGAAAGGAAAGAAAGAAAGAAAAGCAAGAAGGAAAAAAGAGAAATAAAGTAAGATCACATGACAAACAAATGAAAATAAGTGTAAATGTTACTATATATGCCAAAATACCACATAAACTACAAACAAAAAGCAAATTGTGTCTCCACAAACAAGTGGCATGACACATCATCACTATCATCGACCGCAGCATATGTTAGGACTGCAGTTATTACAATTGTTACTCCATATTATAATTATGTAACGACAAACGATTGCATTATGTTACACTAACTACAATTATGTACCTACAAACGATATGTAACAATTATGTAACGACAAACGATTGCATTATGTTACACTTTGCCAATTATGTAACAGTTGCATTAACAAGATGTAACTTTTATGTAACTTTAACTACAATTATGTACCTACAAACGATATGTAACAATTATGTAACGACAAACGATTGCATTATGTTACACTTTGCCAATTATGTAACAGTTGCATTAACAAGATGTAACTTTTATGTAACTTTAACAACAATTATGTACCTACAAACGATATGTAACAATTATGTAACGACAAAACAGTTGCATTAACAAGATGTAACTTTTATGTAACTACAATTATAAGGCCAACACAATTATGCATTAACACAATATTTGGTAACAATTCATAAAATGTTACAATTATGTAGTACCACAATGTTAGTACAATATTATAAGTCATACAATTATAGCACAATTCTGTATTACCAGTATCATCATACAAGTTAGGTGAAATATTAGACATTACTAAAGTGATAACTCAAATATGTAATGTAATAACCTAGCAGTATTACCATTGCACAATTATATGCGTAATATTACTGAATAATCACTATTTACTATGAATAATATATGTATACAATATTCATACAATTATGTTACTTTACAATATTATGTATTTCACTTAATTAGCTTATAAGTTCATTATAATGTGTATGTAGTATGTATTAATATATTATAACTATTAAATGTCGATGGTACGCCATTTTTGCGCGGCTGAGCAATGTGGTAGGTCTCCATATTATAATTGCAAATCATACTAGATAGATAGATAAATAGATAGATAGAGAGACAGATAGAAGCAGGAAGTCAAATGATGAGAAGGTGTTGTGTTTGCGAGAAGCGAGCAGCGCTAAACGCTTACACGGAGGAAAGCTGACGACAGCGGCCAGTAAGGAGATGATGCAGTTAGCTGTCAGCAGTCCTCTCGTGAGAAAGTTCTGTTGCCATGAGGAACATACGTGACACACACACCCTACTACACCAGATTTTAGGAAAGAGAGTTTAGAAGGAGACAAGCGACCCTAGAGAGAGGTCGAGACGGAGATTAGCCTTAGAACAGAGAGAGAGAGAGAGATAGCGAGACAGGGAGGTAGCTACCCAGGACTTATACTATTATACCTGTTTAATATTTCCAAGACAAATAAAAATAGTCCCATACTATTCTTTACCTCTCCCGTCACTACATGACATCTGGTGGGGAAACTACTACAAGATATAAAAGCCGCTCGACCACAAGTCTAAAATATACTTCTCTACAAGTAACTACAAAGTCTGTATGACACGTTCGCTCCACTGAGACAAGGAACTCTCCCATGTGGGACAAGTACACAAGTTTCATCCTGAAGCAGTGACCCCTGGTACATTAAAAAAATCCCGATGGTGGTCACTTGACTAGCAGGGACCCTCAGTGATCCACAGCCCATCGCAGGTCGAAAGTGAGAGTAGTGGCCATTAACTCAGGGTTATCTGTGCAGATCCTAATCTGTGCTTATATTGCTTTCTTTGCATTGGGGAGATTTTAAAATATATACGACGGGTGTCTTAGATAAAAGGGGGCTGCACAGAGCACAGTGTGGATGTTTAGGGGTGGTGCGGCAGCCTTGTCTGGCGCTTTTTAGGTAGGCAGCAATCAATCATGCCCTAGCTCCGTTCACTCCACTTAGACAAGGAACTCTCCCATGTGGGACAAGTACACAAGTTTCATCCTGAAGCAGTGACCCCTGGTACATTAAAAAAATCCCGATGGTGGTCACCTGACTAACAGGGACCCTCAGTGATCCACAGCCCATCACAGGTCGAAAGTAAGAGTAGTGACCGTTAACTCAGAGCTATCTGTGCAGATCCTAATCTGTGCTTACAGCATGTTACCTCATTTGCACTGAATAAACTGAAAAATGTATAATGACGTGACGTGACGCTATGTTAAGTTTATGGGGTGTCCTGTAGACACGAGGGGACTGCACAGTGTGGATGTTTACGGGTGGTGCGGCAGCCTTGCCTGGCGCTTTTAAGGTAGGCAGCAGTCAATCAGGCCCTAGCTCCGTTCACTCCACTGAGACAAGGAACTCTCCCATGTGGGACAAGTACACAAGTTTCATCCTGAAGCAGTGACCCCTGGTACATTAAAAAAATCTCGATGGTGGTCTCTTGACTAACAGAGACCCTCAGTGATCCACAGCCCATCACAGGTCGAAAGTAAGAGTAGTGACCGTTAACTCAGAGCTATCTGTGCAGATCCTAATCTGTGCTTATATTAATTTATTTGCATTGAATAAAATGAAAAATGTATAATGACGTGATGCGACACTATGTACGGGTACTTTTTTTACAGGGTGTCTTGTAGACAAAAGGGGAATGAACTTACACGTAGCTATAAAAGCAAGTTATTCGCACAGAAAAAGAGTCAACTGAGGATTCTTGTGCAAATACTTGTCTATTTTGTTTTTGAATGTCTCAGTTGAGATACTGTTCACGGTATCTAAGGATAATCTGTTCCAGAGGAGGAGGAAGAGGAGGAGGGTGTACTTAGAAGGTGGGGTGGGAGGGGATGGCGGAACAAGGCATTACTAAAAGCCATCCAAGTTTTAACCATCGCTTGGCATCAAAGAAGACAGTGACCAGATAGGGATGATGATGCGGAAGATGAAAGAGAGAGAGAGAGAGAGAGAGAGAGAGAGAGAGAGAGAGAGGCTGGAAATAGTAAGCATACTGCGAAACTGAATTATAACCAAGTCCAAGAGGATCGCAGTCACCATCATCATCATCCCAGTTTCCCCGAGTCTCAGAGGGTAGGATGATTCAGTCTCTCTCTCTCTCTCTCTCTCTCTCTCTCTCTCTCTCTCTTGGGACGTTACTCGAAGCAGAAGTATGTCCTAGTTGTCTCCCACGTTCGTTTGTCGCTGGAGTTTCGAGGCTACTTGCAACAGACGTCCCCACGCCAGTATAAGGTGACTGTTATCAGCTTATTACCCCGGATTTTTAACCTACGAGATACTGGCACTCTTCTACAGATATTGACTCTCTCTCTCTCTCTCTCTCTCTCTCTCTCTCTCTCTCTCTCTCTCCATATTCCATCCACTGACGACTCTTGTCCCTTGTGTTCTTGCTACCTTCTGGCGAATTAATTCAGCTTCGGAGAAACTTTTCAAAATGGAGTTATTAAATCATTAATATAGCTTTAAATAACGCCGTCACAAGTGGAGGCCTTTCCTAAGATGAGTAAAATCGTCTAGATGTAGAGGGGAGGTGGGGAAACAGACTCAGAAAATGCAACACTCCTGCTCACCCATTTGACTTTCACCTGACCTTGACCCTCGACCGAGTGTTCTAAAAAATTCTTTACCTTACTCTTGCCTGACCCTCAACCCTTTCATCAAGTCTGGTCGAAATCAGATCAAAATTTTTCTAGTTGACCTAGTCCTATGACCCTGAATGCTGACCTTTCCCAGTGGCCTCGAACCCTGACTGACTGTCTTTAAAATCATGTCCCCTTATCCTTGTCTCACCCTGAACCCTTCTACAAAGCTGGGCGTAAATGCGATAAGAACTGTTTAAGTTGGCCTCGTTATGCGACCCTGACTTCTGACCTACTTTTCTCAAAAACAAGTCAGCCGATCTTTCCACCACGTTTGGTCCAAATCAAATCAAAACTGCTTTAGTCAGTTTGTTCACTCACAGATATTCAGGTCAGACTTTGATATTAACCTTGGACTAAGCATTCTCAGAACTGAACCCCTTCGTTTCTGCATTATCCTTAACTCTTCCACTGAGTTTTATCTAAATCAAGTACAAATCGCTTTAAGCTGAAATTGCTGGGTCAGACCTTGAGCCACCTCGGTTACCTCTGTGAACTTGACCTTTGACCCACTGTGAAAACAGGTCGTTCATTCCTTGATTGTCCCCTTATCCCTCCACCAAATTAAAAGTCAAATGAAACTATTGGAGTTATTTTAATCACACACACACACACACACACACACACACACACACACACACACACACACACACACACACCGATCAAATCAAAACACCCACTCTTGTTTCGCACCAATATAAAGATATTTCCTAATATGAATAAACCATATGGAGGCCGGGAAAAAAAAAATAACAAGAACACGTCGTCTGGTTAAAGGTAGAAAACCTGAACGTGATGGATACTGTAATGTTTATGCCTTAATGTAAAGCTAGTTGCATGATGTAGTTATAGGAAAGCATAGTGTAGATTTTAGGAATTCTATTCTGGCTAGATCAGAGTATTTGCAGTCTCAGCGAAATCTGACCGACTCTGAGCAGCTGCCCCGTACTCAAGCAGTAGCAGACAGAACCTGATACGAGACAGACGGACACACAGACAGACACACAGACACAGACACACACACACACACACGTTTCATTCACGTCTGTAAATGAAGAAACCACCGCCTACTGAGTTTTGTTTCTGCACATGCACCTGCTCCATCCATCCACCCTTGTTACAATATCTGGTAAAGCTGTATGACAAGCAAGTGGTTAGTACAATAGTTTGACCTGATGAAAGATTCTCTTGGACAATGCAAAATAAGGTAATGCCACTAATGTGCAAAATAAAGGTACAGAAAAAACAAAAACAATTAGGAAAGCAAAAGTTAAATGTGAAGTATTTCTGGCAGAGCTTAGTGACGAGCGACTGCAGAATATAACAGTTTGGCCTGATGAGGGATTCTCTTGGACGGAGGAAAATGGTGCTATTGCCACTCGTGTAACAGGGTAAGAAAAAAATAATAAAAAATGAAGGAAAGCTAACTGACGGTGATTTTTTTTTTTTTTTTGGGGGGGTGGGGTTAAACTGCATGACGAACGAGCGAATAGGATGGCAGTCCAGTT
This sequence comes from Coenobita brevimanus, assembly GCF_032717465.1. Lineage (NCBI taxonomy): Eukaryota > Metazoa > Arthropoda > Malacostraca > Decapoda > Coenobitidae > Coenobita > Coenobita brevimanus. The sequence goes on from NC_136954.1 coordinate 37,672,601, forward strand.
GATTGGACAGGAGGGTGATTTGAAAGACTGGATGGGGTGGAGTAAGATGAAGAGAGTATGGCGGATTAGGGGGATCGGCAGCGGGGATGGGGAATGAGGAGAAAGGGAGGGAGGGAGGAAGAAAGGGGAAGGGGTAGACAGGGAGCTGAAGGTAAGAGGGAAAACAGAGGAATGGAAATGGGATAAGTGACAGATGGAAAACTGATGGAAAAAAAGACGGAAATGGGAAGACAGATGGAACAGGAAAAGAAGAGGGATGGAAGACTGGATGAGATGCAATGGGAAAGGAAAGAGTGTGGCAAGGGTAGTGAGCAGAGAGACGGGGGAATGGAAGAGAGGGAAGGATATGGAATATAGGAAGGAAGGAAAGGAAAATGGGGAAGGATAAGGGATGCAAGAGGGATGTGGTATGGGCAGAGGGACATAAGAGAGGGGCAATGAATGGAAAGGATGGAGGAGAAGGGAAGATAGACGTGGGGAGGAGATAGAAGATGAAAGGGAATTAGAGGAGAGAGAGAGAGAGAGAGAGAGAGATTAAGGGTGGGTAGGGAAGGATAGAAAATGGGGGGAGGGGTGAGTGATGAAACACTTGATGAAATGGAGTGGTAGGGAAAAGTGCGTGGGAGATTAAGGATAGATGATGATGATGATGATGATGATGATGACGATGATGATAAGGGGATGGGGTTAAGAATGTAGGACATGGATGCAAAATTAGAAAGGAATGGACGGAGAAGGGGTAGAGATGGTGAAGGGGACGGGGAAGGAACAAAGAGGGTGTGTTAGGGAAAAAAAAAAAAAAAAAAAAAGGTGACAAGGGGAGGATGTGCGACTGACTGAAAGAAGAAATGGGAGGAGGAGGGGGAGATTTTGGGACCTGTCGCTGGATAGTTATAGTATGAATCCGTTAATAACATTCTCTCTCTCTCTCTCTCTCTCTCTCTCTCTCTCACACACACACACACACACACACACACACACACACACACACACACACCAGTGCGCAGAAACAACGAATTTTTAAAATATATGCAAAACTGAAGAGGGAAGAAAGAAAGAAAGGCGAATTAGCACGAAGAAACATGTCAAATATAATGACAGAGAAAATGTTTGGCAAAATGCAAAGGGTAATTAGTAAAATAATAGATTTTATCAAAGAATGGGAAGGACTAAGAAAAACTGAAAAAGGGAGTATAAGTAGAAAACCAAAAAACAAAACTGAAGGACAATGATTCACAATATATACGTTAAAAAATGCGAATATGAATTTGGAGCAATATTGCGTATATATTTTCGAGAAAGTGGACGTAGAATGGAAATGATGAAACTGGATTCTGAAAACGAAATCAGGTTTCGAAAAAATGTGAAAATGATCAGAGGAAAGATTTTAAAATGGGATGACAGTAGAGTAAATCATCATCATAATCATCATCAATCATAGTCACCATCTTCAATCATCATCATCATTATCATCATCATTTTAACCATCATTATCATCACCCGATCCTTTTCTGTCCATCAAAAGCGTAGAAACAGAGGGCTACGCTACTTAGTCCCAACATTTAAGGCAAGGATGACTAGCCTCACTCGCCTGAAGGTTGCACTATATTGGGTGAGTGGATGGTGAGCACCCCCGCCTACCATTATAATGAAAACCAATCAGTGGAAAAGCTGTGGGACTGGAGGACGATGAAAGTAATCGGGGAAGGTTGGAATGTTTGGTGCAAGACAACGATATGAAACTGTGTCGAAAATTTGACAAGGGAATTACGGGAAAATGTGGGGAACAACGAGAGAGAGAGAGAGAGAGAGAGAGAGATTGACAAGTTCCCCACCAGTCTACCTCTCTTATTGCTACCATCGTATCTCTCTCTCTCTCTCTCTCTCTCTCTCTTTCGCTCCGTATCTATCGTTATCTTGCTAACCAACCATCTCCCTACCTACCTAAACTCATGTATATATGATTCCATGCATGCAGTATTTATATATTTAATATGTTATTTTGATGTTGCTGTTGTTTAACCCCAGTCAAGCATGGCCCACCAGACCCGTCGACCGCATTATGAATGCAGCTACTGTGAGTATACGAGTATGTATGTATGTATGTATGTATGTATGTACAGACCAATATATAATATACCTGTATATATGGATGCAAATACGCCCTATGAGAGAGAGAGAGAGAGAGAGAGAGAGAGAGAGAGAGCACAATCTACAGCAAGGGTACTCAACGCATTACTGTGCCAATGGACTACAGTAACAATATATAGACAGTGAGATTAAGGTGGATGACACTGGATTTTTTGGTCACACAAATATTTATTCTATTTTCGTATGAGTCGACTAGAAAAAAATCATACTCTTGAACTGCTTCTTGACTGCTACGAATTCTCTCAGCTGACAAAAATCGTCTGGTATTTGCCTGAATATGGAAAGTCAGACAGAAACGATTGAGTGACTGGGTTTTATACTGATTCAGGTATTACAGTTTTTCGTGAGAGTAAACTGGAGAGAATCTATATAGCTTTCAATACCGTTTGTTTGATAATATTTCTCTTTGCTGATCACAGGAGTCCAGTACTGATTGTGGAGATGCAACAGCTTCAGCCCGACATGACCCTCTTCTGGTCGATATCTGGCCGAAACTTTTATTATCACAGTGAAACCAGTTACATTATAAGGGTATAGTTCTTTCACTCGAGCAACAAACGGAAATATTAAGACACACCTACGGAATTTGCTTTGTTTTATACATCAAGTACATTGTTGGCTTTGCGATACTGACGGAATTTACTACTAGAGTTTAAATGCTATAGTTTTTACATGTATACACGTGTCTCTGTAATAACGATATCATACCTATAAACAATCACGTACCCAAGCATTTGATAGTTTCAAAATAAGCGTTCTTGATGTTTCCTTAGCTCATTCATTTGTTTTTCCTTCTTCCTTGTTAACCCCAGACGACTTTATTTAAACTGCTATTTTTTTTTTTTAGCTGGAGGGTGTGCATACAGCCTCCTTTAACCCATTCAGTAGGACGAGAAAGAGAGAGATCCTTTCTGTAGGGAATGAAATCGCAGGATGTAGTATTAATCTATACTTCGAAAGAACCTACGCTCCCCCTCCCCGTCCTGTGTGTGTGTGTGTGTGTGTGTGTGTGTGTGTGTGTGTGTGTGTGTAAACTTACAAGGCATTCTGCCAGGCAAAGTGTATGGGTGTGCAGGGTCGGCGGGAAGAGTGGGGTAGATAGGCAGGGTGGATGGGCGGTGCGATGGGTGGGTGGGTGGGTGGATGAGTGGGGTGTGATGGACGTGTTTGGTGGGCAGGGTGGGGTGGATGGGGTTGGTGGGTAGGGTCGGGTGGGTGGGGTACTTTGGCAAGGTTGGTAGATATGTTGACCAGCAGTGTAGGCAAAGTGGGTGTGTGGGCTGACAGGCAGGGTGGGCAAAGTGAGGTGGGCATAGTAGATGGGGTGGGTAGGGTTGATGGGTGAGTAAATGTGGTAGGCCGGATGGGTGGACGTGCTTTGTGTGTGGGTGGGTTGAGTGGGTGGGCGGATGACCTGCTTGCCGGAGGACAAGGCAGGAGACGGGCTTAGGACATTGGTTGGGTGGGTAGTATGAGGGTCGGTGGATTGGGGAAAAAGGCCCACTGGAAATTGACCAATAAGGTTAACAAATTTATGGCTGGAAGTGGTCCATGTGCGAAAATGGGACCATGGAGGAAAATGTCCTTTCGAAAAATTGATGCAAGTTGAAACATAAGTCCAATTGGTAAAGAAATAACAGGCCAAAAATGAAATAGTTCCAAGAGCGCAGAATAAGTCCATGTGGGGATTCGGTGTTTGGGATACCCACGGAGAGAGAATGGGTCTATGTGAAGGAAAAATAGGTCCATGGATAGAAAACAGGTCATTAAAAAGAAAATTGGTCCATGAAGGAAAATGAGGTTCATGGGGGAAAGTAGGCTCGTAAAGAAAATGGTGCCATGGGAAAATTAATCAATTTATGATAAAAACAGATCCACTGGGGAAATAAGTCTTTAAGGTAAAAATGCTTCATGGGAAAAATAGGTCCATGGGGAATGCAGGTTTCTGAGGGAATGTAAGGCCAAGGGGGAGTATAGGTCCACGAGGAAAATAGATTTATGAGCTAATATAGGTCCATGGAGAAAAATGGGTCCATGGGTGATAATAGATCCGTGGGGGAAAATAGGTGGGTGGGGGGATGGCCCCTTGGGGTGCAGCCGGAGGAAGGCTATTGTGCTAATCCATCCATCCATCCATCTATCATCCAATCCTACGTTGCCCCATGAGGAGCGTAGGAGCCCGAGGCTAGGCAAATTGGTCCTGACGTTTAAGATGAGAGTGACCAGCCTCACTCAACCCTGAATGGCATTGCGTGAGCAATAAACCAGAATTTAAAATAACAACCAACAATCAGTGTGTGTAAAGCCACAGCACCACAGCAAAGAAAATTATTAGAAAACGTCAAGTGTTTAGTGCTATAACGTAAAAGCTTTAATGGTAACTGAAACGCAAGAATATTGATTGTTTAATTCATAAAGGGCTTATAAAAAGTAAGCAAACTAGATAAATAAAAAAATTAGTAATTTCAAAATCGGGAACAGAGATCGCTAAAAAAAAAAAGTAAACAAACACAGAAGGACCGCTGGAGAGCATGCAAAACTACTCTCCCAGTCCCTACCATTCACCTACCTCTATGCTACCAGCACGTCCACTCCACCCACACCTCCGTCCCACCAACATCTCCCCTCTATCACTACCATACACAAGTTTGCTCTCTCAACTCACCTAAACTTTTGGCACATTTTGTAACCGTTTGGGTCTTTCCGCTTGGGTAGGTTTTATGCCTATTTACATTTTCGCCCAGTTCACCAGAAAAAGCATAGCAGTGTTTCCAGCCAAGAGACCTCGCAGCCTTAGATGGTCCTGGGATATTGATACCTGGAATTTATTTAGCGTTTGTGTGTGTGTGTGTGTGTGTGTGTGTGTGTGTGTGTGTGTGTGTGTGTGTGTGTGTGTGTGTGTGTGTGTGTGTGTGTGTGTGTGTGTGTGTGATAAACTCATGAATACTGAATATATATATATATATATATATATATATATATATATATATATAGAGAGAGAGAGAGAGAGAGAGAGAGAGAGAGAGAGAGCGTTCACCAAGCCACTTGCTACTTTGGCGGACACAAGGGGTGCTGTGGTTGAATCAGTGTCGCATACTAGTATGCTTGCACCCAATCGGCTTCAGGCGGGTCGATTACACTTAGTTCACAGACAACACACACATCCAAAGCCACTACAACACTACAAGCACTTCTCACCCTACATAGAGTCTCTACCAGACAGCCTATGCCACTGGGTAGAGATACATTGGCTGTATCGTCCCTGCTTCGGTAGGGATAGGCCGGTCCTGCAGTGGACCTCAACGGCTGATGATGATGATATATATATATATATATATATATATATATATATATATATATATATAGGTAGATATACATTGGCTGTATCGTCCCTGCTTCGGTAGGGATAGGCCGGTCCTGAAGTGGACCTCAACGGCTGATGATGATGATGATGATATATATATATATATATATATATATATATATATATATATATATATATATATATGAGGTGTGTCAGAAAAGTTCCAGGACTGAGTGTGCTGTGTGAGCTATGAGTGGGAGAGGGATTAGCGGGTTGCGTCACCGTGTGACGTAATATCCAGGGAGTATATGACTGTGATCTCAGCTCTCTGCAGCCATTGATCTTTTTTTCACAAACTTTTGTATACATGTCCTCTGTTTCAGGTCGACAAGCGATGAGCACAGAGCAACGAACCAACCTGAAGTTTCTGGTCCGGTTGTGGAAAACTCCGTCTGAAGCACGGGGAATGCTGCAGCAGGTGTACGGAGATGAAACGATGTCATGCTCACGTGTTTTTGAGTGGTACAAGAGGTTCAAAGAGGGATGCGAGGACATGGAAGACCACCCCAGGAGCGGAAGGCCTTCAATGAGCAGGACTGAGTCCAACGTTGAGCGTGTCAGGCAGATTGTGTGTGGCGATTGTAGGTTGACTGTTCGACTGATCGCAAATAAGCTGGGCATGAACCGGGACAGAGTCTGGAAGTTTATCACTGAAGATTTGGGTATGTGGAAAGTCTGCGCAAAGATGGTGCCGAAGCTGCTGAATGATGACCAGAAGGATCGGCGCATGCAGGTGCGTCAGGACATCCTCGAGCTTCTTGAAACCGAACCAGACTTGCTAGGGAGAGTCATCACTGGTGATGAGTCATGGATCTTCAAGTACGACCCGGAGACCAAACGCCAGAGCCTTCAGTGGAAGAGTCCGATGTCGCCAAGGCCGAAGAAAGCAAGACAGTCGAAGTCCAAAGTCAAAGTCATGTTGATCGCATTCTTCGATGTGAGGGACATTGTCCCCACCGAGTTCTTGCCACAGGGCCAGACGATTAACCAGCACGCCTACAAAGAGATCCTGCAGCGTTTGCTTCGTTCAGTGCGCGAGAAGAGGCGAGAGTTGTGGCAGGACAACTCATGGTTGCTTCACCATGACAAGGCGCCTGCTCACAGTGCCCTGAGCATCCGACAGTTCCTGGCCGAGAGGAACATCGCCGTGCTGGAGCAACCTCCCTACTCACCCGACCTGGCTCCGCGTGGTTTTTTCCTCTTCCCCAAGCTCAAGGGGGTCATCAAGGGGACCCGTTTTGAAGACGTGGAAGACATCAAGATGGCCGTGACGACAGAGCTGCGGAGGATCCCGGAAGAATCCTTCCAGGAGTGTATGGAGGCGTGGCAGAGAAGGATGGGAAAGTGTGTTAGACTCCAAGGGGATTACTTCGAAGGGACAACTCGTAGTTTGTAGTTTGGATTTGAAATATATCTTCTTTGACATCAGTCCTGGAACTTTTCTGACACACCTCGTATATCGCTATAATGATACCACTTATAAGTACTGGCCTAGGATATATATGGGTAGATATGCTGTTATCATAACCAAAAATCTAGCCAACGTCCCCAGCTTACATCTTGCTTACTTTCCCCTCCCTTCTGCGTCCTTCAGACTCATAATCTCCATTAATTGCTATTCATTTTATTTTCTTCCCAGTTTCAAACATTTTTCCTCTCTCCTACTTACCGTTCGCCTTTACCTCCATTCATGTCCGCCTCTCTCCTTACGTTCTTCTTTCCCGCTTCTTTCTATGCCTGCTACCATTCTCCTCATCTTAACTCTTGCACTCTTACATTTCACAACCAAAATTCATCCTTCTTTCAGTTTCATCAGTCTCTTTGTTCCTTCGTTCTTCCCTCTCTCTTCCATTCCTCTTGTCATTTTCTCAACTCTTAAACTCTTACATTATTCTCCCCTTCTCCCATTCTTATATCTCCTCTCTCCCCCCTCCCCCCCCTCTCTCTCTCCATTCTTCCCACCTCACTTTCCCGTACTTCTGTCCCTTTATTTCCTCATTCGTTTCATATGTTTCTCTCTCTCTCTCTCTCTCTCTCTCTCTCTCTCTCTCTCTCTCTCTCTCTCTTACTTCCTCGTGTCTTGATTTTCTTCTAATCCTATCCCTGTTCTTAAATCATTCCTTCCCCTCCCCCTTCTTCCGCTTTTTCTCTCCTTTCCTCCCTTTACGTCCTCGTTTCATTTCCTAGTTCTGCCTTCCTTTCATTTATCTTTCCTCTTCAGTCGTAAACGCTTGCCAGGTGTAAGAATGACTCTATTTTTTACGGCAATTTACGGATCACTTGGCCTTGTTAGATGTGATTAGCCTGCATCCCACATTACAGAGCGTAGTCAGCAACGATACAGAAAAGGCAGACATGATCTATCGTTATCATATGCTTTAGAAATTACTGTACAAAACAGGGGGCTTCACACCTTGCTTTCTCTCTCTTGCATTCACTTAGCAAAAACCCTTCCTCTTCCTTTTCTTTTCACGTTCACATTTCTTATTGATCTCTCGTTCTTTCATCTCTCTTCCACTTCTCTTCTCTCCCTCTTCTTCAGTCTTACACACTCCTATATTTCTTGTTACGTACCCTTCCTTTTTTTTTTTTTTTTTTTTTTTACGTGTCCGACTCTGGGTAAAGGCTTCAAGACCTATTCCCAAGTCTCCTTGGGGCCCAGTAGTCCTCCTACATCTCCACATGTCGCCATTTTGTTGTTAACACCCATACCACCATCCATACTGAATACATGCTAGGGCTGTCTCATAAAGGACTGGTGTACTGGTATTAGCGGGGGTACTTTTATGACATGTCGGCGGGTCATCTGGTAGATCAGAAAAGTCTGCTTTTTAAGAAATTCAAATCCTTAAACTCTTCCCTGCCCCTGCCGGGATTCGAACCTGGGTCCATTAGGACTGCAGGCCGCCTCCCTAACGATTCTGCCACGGCCTCCCCTAAAAAGTGCGCCGCCCGGGACTCGAACTCGGGTCGCAAGAATGGGAATCTTGCATGATACCACTACACCAGCGGCGCCGTGAACAATCTTTTCCTCTGTCTTTTCCATTCCTCTACTTTTCTTCCCTCCATTTCATCCTCTTTACACCTTGTTTCTCTAGTTCTTCCTTTTCTTCTCCACTCCTCTTTTCTACTTCGCTTTCTTCGCGACCTTTGCCCTCTCGCATTTCTTTCTCAACCCTTTCGAAACCCTCTTGCCTTCTCCTACCTGTCTTCCATTCCTTCTGGCCTCATTTTCTCCCTTATTATTCACCTCCCTTCTTCCTTCCTCTTCTCCCCTCTAATCCCCTCCATTCCCTTCTCACTTCCTTTCCTCCCTTCTCATTCACTTGCCTATTCTCCCGTCTCCAACCCTCCTATCCAGTCCTCTCCCTTTCTTCTCTCTTCCCACCCCGTCATCTACCTCCCTTCTATCCCATCCCTTCCTCTCCACTCGTTTCTCTTCTGTCTCCTCCCCTCCCCTCCCTTCTCTCCTCTCCCTTCCCTTCTCAAGATTTTCCCTCCTCTTCCCTCCTGCCTCTCCCTTTTCCTCCACTCCCCCCCCCAAGCCTTTACCTTTCATCTTTCCAATCCTCTCTTAACTCCTCATCCATTCCTTACCTTCCCGTTTCTCTCCTTGCCTCCTCACTCCCATCCTTCTCTCTCCTCCACTACATTTTTACACTCTTTCCTGCATTCCTCCACTTATCTTCTACCCCTCTCTCATCTCCCTCTTTACATCCTTCCCTCTCTCATCTCCCTCCTTACCTCCACCCCTCTCTCATCACCCTCCTTACCTCCACCCCTCTCTCATCTCCCTCCTTGCCTCTACCCCTCACTCCCCCCTCCCCACCTTGGTCTCCATTAACACTATATCAGGACTGTTTGCTGGGCGTAGCTTGGTGGCGGCCTGAGATATTACCGCCTCCCTTGACCACCCCCTGTAAGTACCCTCTCAGGCCCTCCCTCGCCCCCTTCATGTCCCTCTCTCACCATCTTTCATTTTTCTTATACGCACCGTCGCAATCCACTTCAGTTCTCCTTCATGCCCCCTTGTAAGTCCCCTTCTTAGAGCCCTTTACTTCCTCCTTTCTGGCACCCCTTAAGTTGTCTGTGATTCCCCTTCTATTCCCATTTTTCACCTCGTCTGAGATGTTCCCGGAAGTCTTCTTCTAGTCCCCCTTTTGGCACCATTTAAGTCCCCTTCTCATGCCCTTAAAAAGCACCAATCTTAGGTGACATTCTTGCCTTCTCTCACCCTCTTTAGCTCTTCCTCTCGACTCCCTCTCCCTAGTAAGTCATCCTTTAGCCCCCGTTTAAGTCCATCTCTTCGCCCCACTCCTCCCCCCCCCCTTTTTTTCTTTCAGTCCCCCCTCCCCCTCCTCGAAATCTCCCTCTTGGTCCACTTTTACCTTTAGATTTTCCTCTTTACTCTCTCTCGCCCTCCTCCTCTCTAATCCTAACAAGCAGCCTCGAAAGGACCATAAGGTCTGTTGCTGTTTGCTTTCCTGTGTAATCCTGTGTAAAAAATCCCTCCTCTCAAATCCCACTTTAAGTTCTCCTTTCACCCCCCTCCTGGCCCTTACTGAGAGAGAGAGAGAGAGAGAGAGAGAGAGAGAGAGAGAGAGTGTGTGTGTGTGTGTGTGTGTGTGTGTGTGTGTGTGTGTGTGTGTGTGTGTGTGTGTGTGTGTGTGTGTGTGTGTGTGTGTGACACAGGGATAAATATTCAGTTTAATTCACGCACCATAAAATACCGCCATCAAATATGCAAAACTCGCTCCACTAACTCCATTATGAAAACAGAATTGGATTTACTACCACACACACAAATTAGAACAAAACAAGGCAACTATAAATAAAGCCTGTTTTGTCTTTTAATTCACCACTTCAGTTCGAGGATGTCCTTGCTGCCAACGGACGCGTATTCTGTTTGGCACGAACGTCTGGTGGTGAAGGGATCATCATCATCGTCATCATGAGTTACGAAGCCTCATCAATGCAAAATAGGACCCTGAGCCGTCGGTTAAGAAAGCTCTCAAACACCTGTTCCTAAGCGGTTTATTCTTTTGGATAAGCTTGCTTTATATTCTTATGTACGTTACTTATGCAGAATTTAGTGATACTGGAAGGATTTATTCGACACAGAACAGGATAGTAAGGTGTAATATGCAAAATAAATCGTTTAGGAAAACGTGTCAGGGAGCTTCCTTAACCAGCGAGAATACCATCGCTAGACACATGGGACGACTATGTGTATTCCTCCCTCAGACCACTCCCACCTCCCTCAGACACTCCCCCCTCCCTCAGACCACTCCCCCCTCCCTCAGACCACTCTCCCTCCCCAGACCACTCCTCACTCCCTCAGACTACTCTCCCCTCCCACAGACTACTCCCCTCTCCCCCAGACCACTCCCCTCCCCCACGCCCGCCCCTCTCCCAAACTCCTCCCTTTCCCCAGACCACTCCCATCCTCCCGCTTCCCAGACCACTCTCCCCTCCCCAGACCACTCCCCCTCCCCCAGTCCTCTCCCTCCTTCCCAAAACACTCTCCCCCTCCCCCAGACCACTCCCAACCACTCCCCTCTTCCACAGAGCACTCCCCCCTCTCCAGACCACTCCCCTTCTCCCAGTCCTTTCCCTCCTCCCCCAAACACTCTCCCCCTCCCCAGACCACTCCCTCCCTCCCTCAGACCACTCCCCTCTCCCCCAGACCACTCCCCCTCCCCTGGCCCCTCCCCTCTCCCCAGACCACTCACCCCTCCCCAGACCACTCCCCCTGCCCCAGACCACACCGTAAAGGTATTCCCCCAGTATAAATCACCGTTTTCGGCACAGTTTTTGGAACAGTTTGTCTCTGGCATTCAGATTTGCCAGGCTCTAACTCTCCTTCTCTGTCTTCTCTATAGCTGTTTCTGTGCTGTCTCTCTCTCTCTCTCTCTCTCTCTCTCTCTCTCTCTCCATCTAACTCCGCTGCTTCTCACCCTCCTTCCCCCTCCCTCCGCTCTCTACCTTCTCCCTCTTCACCAATCCCTATCTTTCTTCACCTGGCTAAAAATACACACCTATAATTTAATCAGTCTCCATTTACACCTGAAGACGCTCCAAATCACCCCGAAATTACTGTATCTTCCCACAAAACAAATATTCTATAATTGAACATAATTCTTTCATGTAATTTTATGGACAGTTCACCATTTATTTGTGGTAGGTGGGGGCGCTCACCATCCACTCACTCGATGTAGTGCTGCTGCCGGGTGTCTCCCATTTCCTCTTCTCCATCCTTCTTTCATTCCATCCTCTTCTGTCTTCCTTAACTTCATTCTTTCCTTGTCCTTCTGCCTGTGGGTAACTTTACACTTCCTCTTCTGTCTTTCTTTCCTTCATTCTTTCCTCTTCCTTCTGCCTGTGGGTGACTCTACACTGAGTGACAAGCCAAATGGTTTCCTGTACACCAGGAAACCATTTACTATGCTGGATGGTAACCATATAACCAAATTATGGCGCCTGGTGGATTAGTGAGTAATTATTGCGCTCCAATCGGATTGAGCCGGTGAAGGTTTATATCCAAGGGCTGGTTGGGGTTGACTGCTCATGTAATGCCACTCAGGGATGAGTGAGGCTGGTCGGGACCAACTGCTTAGCCCCGGACTCCTACGCTCCTCATGGGGCAATGTACAGTAGGACTGGATGATGGATGGATGGATTCACCATTTATTTTTTCGTAATGGTCGTTGAAGGAACCAATGCGGCGATACTTAATTGTGTTCTTGTACAGTCTGAAGCCGGATCCCGTGAAAGGCGGTCGGGACCAGGATATGTCCAGGAATTTTTGGTCACAACCCCCACGCACGCACGCACGCACACACGCACACACACACACACACACACACACACACACACACACACACACACACAGTCACAAAACCACCCTCTTCCCCTTCCTCACTTAAATACACATAGGGCCTCGCAGAGTGTGTGTGTGTGTGTGTGTGTGTGTGTGTGTGTGTGTGTGTGTGTGTGTGTGTGTGTGTGTGTGTGTGTGTGTGTGTGTAGGGGGGGAACAGGTCTACCTACGTACTATTTTTATGCAATTTCTCCCTCACAGATCTGATATTTACTCAACGCAGCATATTTATCACACCGTCGACGTAAATAAATCACAGTTCAAACATAACTCAGTGCCTCGGTGTGATTTGCAAATGTGTAAATGCGTACCGGTATGTAGGAAAGACTTCAGGGTCATACTTTAGGTGCCAAAGGAGCGCCCTCAGCATCTCTACCTTAGCTAAATAAATTGTCTACTGCAGCCTAAAGGGGGCTGGACGTGTAAGTGACAGGATGTTTGTTGCTTATCCATCATGAGTCAGACAATGGCGAGAATCATTTTTTTTTTTTCTGGATGTCTAATTTTCAATCTCGTGCTTTCAAGTAAACCGCAAAACCTATACGTTTGACTGACACTGGCCAAATACTTTTTCCAGATGAACTATAATATGGAAAGTATTTAAAAGAGGCGATGTTTCAAAAACCTATGTCTCATAGTCTTTACTGGAGATGCTGGAGAAGTGATCTTTGAGCTGATGGAAATCAAGCTTGGACCTTGTTGGAGGAATACTTGTCAAAAAGAAAGCAATGGAAATGAATTATCCTAAAGGAGTATATGCACTTACGTGGAGAGAAGGACAGATAAATGAGAAAGTGAAGGGGCGCTGTGGTGTTGGCATGGATGTGATTGGGGTGGATGTGATTGGTGTGGATGTGACTGGTGTGGATGTGGCTGGTGTGGATGTGATTGGTGCGGATGTGACTGGTGTGGATGTGGCTGGTGTGGATGTGACTGGTGTGGATGTGGCTGGTGTGGATGTGACTGGTTTGGTCGTGATTGATGTGGATGTGATTGTTGTGGATTGACTGAAAGTATTAAGGGAAAGACTCTGAGATGGCTCGACCATGTGGAGAGGATGAGAATGAAGAACTGTCAAGGAAAGTGTACGTGAATGAGGTGGAGGTGTGAAGAAGACGTAGGATAAGCTGAAGTGAGCAGCTACTTTCAAAATCTAGTAATATCTGAAACCGAATTAACTTTCCAGAATGTTATATAAGCTTCATACTGTAACTGTTCGACAAAAAAGTATAACGATATTATTGTCTGGCTGTGTACCCGTGAGACATGTCTGTGAATGGTGATTAGATTAGAGAACAAATTACCTTAAAAAGGTCTTTAATTAAGCCAGCGAGGTTAGAACTAGGAGGGTAATTGCGTAGAAATACAGACCTTCATTACTGAGGGAATTGCCTGTCAGAGGTAACTGAGATATAATTAGGTCTATTCTGGCAGCCTACTTTTCGCCTGGGGTCGGGATGGTGGGCTCTGTGGTGGTTGTTGTAGTTTGTGGTGGATGTGGTAGTCTGTGGTGGTTGTGGTAGTTTGTGGTGGATGTGATAGTTTGTGGTTGATGTGGTAGTTTGTGGTGGATGTGGTAGTTTGTGGTGGATGTGGTAGTTTGTGGTGGTTGTGGTAGTTTGTGTTGGATGTGGTAGTCTGTGGTGGTTGTCGGAGTTTGTGGTGGTTGTCGGAGTTTGTAGTGGTTGTCGGAGTTTGTAGTGGTTCTCGGAGTTTGTGGTGGATGTGGTAGTTTGTGGTGGTTGTCGGAATTTGTGGTGGTTATAGGAGTTTGTAATGGTTGTGGTAGGTTGTGGTGGTTGTGGGAGTTAGTTGTGGTTGTGGGAGCTTGTGATGGTTGTGGTAGTTTGTGGTAGTTTGTGATGGTTGTGGTAGTTTGTGGTGAATGTGGTAGTTTGCTGTGGTTGTCGGAGTTTGTGGTGGTTGTCGATGTTTTTGTGGTGGATGTGGTAGTTTGTGGTGGTTGTGGTAGTTTGTGGTGGTTGTGGGAGTTTGTGGTAGTCTGTGGTGGTTGTGAGAGTTTGTGGTGGTTGTGGGAGTTTGTGGTAGTTTGTGGTGGTTGTGGGAGTTTGTGGTGGTTGTGGGAGTTTGTGGTGGTTGTGGGAGTTTGTGGTGGTTATGGGAGTTTGTGGTGGTTGTAGGAGTTTGTAATGGTTGTGGTAGGTTGTGGTGGTTGTGAGAGTTTGTTGTGGTTGTGGGAGCTTGTGATGGTTGTGGTAGTTTGTGGTGGTTGTGGTAGTTTGTGGTGAATGTGGTAGTTTGTGGTGGTTGTGGGAGTTTGTGGTGGTTGTGGGAGTTTGTAGGAGTTTGTGGTGGTTGTGGGAGTTTGTGGTGGTTGTGGTAGTTTGTGGTGGTTGTGGTAGTTTGTGGTGGTTGTGGTAGTTTGTGGTGGATGTGGTAGTTTGTGGTGGTTGTGGGAGTTTGTGGTGGCTGTGGGAGTTTGTGGTGGATGTGGGAGTTTGTGGTGGTTGTGGAAGTTTGTAGGAGTTTGTGGTGGTTGTGGGAGTTTGTGGTGGTTGTGGGAGTTTGTGGTGGTTGTGGTAGTCTGTGGTGGTTGTGGTAGCCTGTGGTGGTTGTTGTAGTCTGTGGTGGTTGTGGTAGTCTGTGGTGGTCGTGGTAGACTGTGGTGGTTGTGGGAGTTTGTGGTGGTTGTGGTAGTCTGTGGTTGTTGTGGGAGTTTGTGGTGGTTGTGGGAGTCTGTGGTGGTTGTGGGAGTCTGTGGTGGTTGTGGGAGTTTGTGGTGGTTGTGGGAGTTTGTGGTGGTTGTGGGAGTTTGTGGTGATTGTAGGAGTTTGTTTTGGTTGTGGTAGTCTGTGGTGGTTGTGGTAGTCTTTGGTGGTTGTGGTAGTCTGTGGTGGTTGTGGGGGTCTGTGGTGGTTGTGAAGTTCGTGATGATTGTGGTAGTTTGTGGTGGTTGTGGTAGTTTGTGGTGGTTGTGGTAGTTTGTGGTGGTTGTGGTAGTTTGTGGTGGTTGTGGTAGTTTGTGGTGGTTGTGGGAGTTTGTTGTGGTTGTGGGTGTTTGTGGTGGTTGTGTGTGTTTGTGGGGGTTGTGAGTGTTTGTGGGGGTTGTGGTAGTTTGTGGTGGTTGTGGGTGGTTGTGGTGGTTGTGGGAGTTTGTGGTGGTTGTGGGAGCTTGTGGTGGTTGTGGTAGTTTGTGGTGGTGGTGGTAGTTTGTGGTGGTGGTGGTAGTTTGTGGTGGCTGTGGTAGTTTGTGCTGGCTGTGGGTGTTTGTTGTGGTTGTGGTAGTTTGTGGTGGTTGTGGGAGTTTGTGTTGGTTGTGGGTGTTTATGGTGGCTGTGGTAGTTTGTGGTGGCTGTGGTAGTTTGTGGTGGCTGTGGGTGTTTGTGGTGGTTGTGGGTGTTTGTGGTGGCTGTGGATTTGTTGCGGTTGTGGTAATTTGTGGTGGTTGTGGTAGTTTGTTTTGGTTGTGGGTGTTTGTGGCGGTTGTGGGTGCTTGTGGTGGCTGTGGAAGTTGGTGGGACTGGAAGATGTCTTTGACACGCGAACAAGTAGGCACATTCCGATCCCATAACTAAGGTTCACTGACTATCAAACAGCCATAATTTTGCAAGTGGAGGGAAGATGCCCAGTTCCATCAGATGAAAAATGGAGTATAGTACATAAAACGAGTTCAGTACATACCACAGCGACGCCCAGTGGCAGGTACGCAATGCAGAACTTACCTGGAAGAAGAAAACGAAACATTAGTATATAAATGACTGCAGTACTGCCAACAAAGGTGAAATCAGTCCTGGATTATATGAACAAACAATCAAGGTAAATGCCTGAAGAAAATGCAACAAAACATCGTTATTATCATCATTTTCATCATCATGAATCATCGTCTTCCTCACCATCATCATGAATCATCGTCATCGTCATCATCATCATCAGTCAGTTATTAATCATCAACATCACTATCATCATCATTATCATCATCGTAGTCATCTAGACCTATTTTCTCACCAAAGAATGGAAAAAAGTGGGATCCAGAAATACAAAAATCAAACGTACAATATTGCGGCCAAAATATCTGCACATAATTTTTCTGATATAATTATTTTTATTATTTTTTCATAGGTACGCTTTACATTCAGCTGCCGGATAGTCAAAGAAAACATGTCGTCAGAAGCAAGCCTCACGGACCAATTATAGGGCCAAAATAATCACTTACCTATAACGAATGTAATAAAAACATCAATATAAAATAAATTGTCAAAAGCGAGAGTACCTGACCAAAGAGCAAACGATTTTAATTTTGGCCAGGGCTGGATTGGGGATAGGGTTGTATGGGTTTGCAATTTCAATCAATTTTCGTTGTGTATGGCGGCCATGGTTAGGACAACTTTAGCATTTTAATTGTGAGGAGCCTGAGACTGCTTTTATTATCAGCTAAACTAAAATGAACGGGGTAAGTACATTATCTTTTTGTCAGATGAAAACAATCATCCTAATCATAGGGGCCTACAGGTATTAAAATTATCAAAATTTACTCAAGTGATCAATAAATAATGTCAGAGGAATACATGGAACTGAGAGTGAGTCAGAAGGGCCTGGGAGTGTTAATAGATGTGCCACGAAAATAGACAGTTTTATTTAGAAGATGCTGCACGATTCCTTCTTGCATCAAAATTCAGCCGCTGTGAATGTCAGTAGATGTCAGGAGGAGGAGGAGGAGGAGGAGGAGGAGGAGCTGGAAGTTAAACTCCTTTTACACTAAAGTGGCCTACAACTGTCATCTCTGTGTCTTCACTGCTGAGCCGTAACAATAAGACCAGATTATAGTGGCACCCACGAAAAAAAAAAAAAAAAAAAAGCCATGGAAAGGCTATAGAGTCGTAGCATTGTCTATCTTTCGTACTAAACCATGCGAAAAAAAAATGGAATAAGATGAAACACTGAACCAAATAAAAATGGGGGAAGTGTACCAAAATCGGAATGTGTCAGTAAATTATTGTCTATGGCAATAAATAAATAAATGAACAACGAACAACACCAAACCCTCTTGCCCGTGCGCTACCGTTAACTCTTTTATGGTGGGAATTACTCCAACGTTTCATCACAGCTTTTGCCAAACGATTTTATTAAGCTTAGGGAGTGTACGCGAGCCTGAAATCGTCAATCCTTTCGCCGCAACATGTAAACTTTGTATTTTATGCTGATTATTCCCACCAGACTATTTCATTTGGCTCTGGAAAACTGATCATGCCAAACGACTTTATTCAACTGGGTGAAATCCATCGCAGCCGAGGGGTTAAGTAGCAATGAGATATTTGTTGCATGATATGGGCTGGGGTGAGGCAGAGTTAGACCAAGATCAGGTTGCATATCAATCGTAATGTTGAGAGAGAGAGAGACGGGAGGGGGGATTTACCCTCATTAAACTTCATGGAAAAGTTTGAATAGAGACAAACGCACGAGTGTGGTAAAATGATATTAATGCTTCTCACCTCACTGGCATAATACTGTGGAAAGATAGTGTTAAAACCCCATCAGCACACACACACACACACACACACACACACACACACACACACACATACCACATTAAAGAGAGAAATCTGTTTGTGAAATAGCTGGTGAGTTGCATCAGTTCCTCTCCCAACGTCTCTCCTTAGCTTAGAAAATCACGTCCTGAGGGAGCACGGGTTAAACGAAAAAATTAATGAAAAAATAAAAAAATGAATGAATAATAATGCTGCATTGAAAGTGATATTACTCTTCCTTAGCTAAGCAGATCCTACAGTTCAGTCAGTTTAACTTGGCCCTGATTTTCGTCCTTGTGCAGCTTATTTCGCGTCGCTCAGTGGCAGAAAAAGACAATGCTGCAGCGCTACATCCTTTTCCATGGCACTTCTTCGTGACTAGTACTATATTTTAGCGTTAATCACTTGCTACAGCTCAGTAATCAAGATGGAGAGATGGCGATTTTAGGCCAAGTTGAGGTGAACAGTGTATAGTAGTGAAAGAATTACTGAAGGATTACAGATGGATTACTGAACGATTACTGGAGGATTACTGAAGAATTTATGAAGGATTAATGAAGAATTATGGAAGGATTACTGACTGATTACTGAAGGATTATTGAAGGATTACTGAAAGATTACCAAAGGATTACTGAAGGGTTACTGAGGGATTACGGAAGGGACTACATAATCCTTGCCGTTCCTAAAGCCTCCCTAATACCCTTTCCTAAGCGCTTTAATTTATTCATTACACCTTGCTGTACTCTTCTGTGTAACATAAATCATTCCCTTATCGCCATACTCTGCATAAATATCATACAAAATCATATTAACCACCTATACTCAAAAATAAATCGCTAAAGAAGGGGTGTTACGGAGCTTCCTTAACCGAACAGAATACGAACCAAGGATTTAAAGAATGCCATATTAATCCCTTCAGTTCCAAATCCCTCCTTAGCTGAAAAAAAAGTCTGTAAATAGCACAAAAATGAAGCGAGAAACACGTCCTGGTAGTGAAGGGGCTGTCACCTCCCTCAGCATAATCAGGTGGAAAGATAACGTTAACACCTGCCTCGTCCCTCAGAGATAAGAAATGGGGGGGGGGACACAAAGGTTCCTCTCCTATTAGGGACATTAGCACACTGAGTCCTGGGATTTGTTTTTCAATGTATTGTTATATCCAGACGATTAAATCCAGCTTAGACTTATAGAACGAGAGAGAGAGAGAGAGAGAGAGAAAAAAAAAAAAAATTTACTCTCACTAAACTCCACACACCCCAATACTACAAGGATGCTGGAGAAAGACGCCTTCACGTGGTGGCACCGATATAGTCACGGCCGCTATAAAAACGCCCCTCAACTCCCTTTCTGTACCCCGAAAGGAGGATGGTGGACGGCAGATGAGTAACTTCAGCTTGGCTTCCTGCTTTACGTCAAGTTTGGGATAACAACAACAATAACAGCAGCAGCAACAATAACAACAATAACAACAACAGCAACAAGAACAATAACAGCAGCAGAAGCAACAACAAGAACAATAACAACAAATGCAACAGGCCTTTCTTGCACTGAACAAAGTCGTATGGTTGCAGCGGGAACATACCTAAAAAGACGTCGCAAGAGGTTAATATCTACCATCACAGGAGGTTAATATCTACCATCACAAGAGGTTAATATCTACCATCAAAGGAGGTTAATAGCTACCATCACAGGAGGTTAATATCTACCATCACAAGAGGTTAATATCTACCATCACAAGAGGTAAATATCTACCATCACAAGAGGTTAATATCTACCATCACAAGAGGTTAATATCTACCATCACAAGAGGTTAATATCTACCATCACAGGAGGTTAATATCTACCATCACAAGAGGTTAATATCTACCATCACAAGAGGTTAATATCTACCATCACAAGAGGTTAATATCTACCATCACAAGAGGTTAATATCTACCATCACAAGAGGTTAATATCTACCATCACAAGAGGTTAATATCTACCATCACAAGAGGTTAATATCTACCATCACAAGAGGTTAATATCTACCATCACAAGAGGTTAATATCTACCATCACAAGAGGTTAATATCTACCATCACAAGAGGTTAATATCTACCATCACAAGAGGTTAATATCTACCATCACAAGAGGTTAATATCTACCATCACAAGAGGTTAATATCTACCATCACAAGAGGTTAATATCTACCATCACAAGAGGTTAATATCTACCATCACAAGAGGTTAATATCTACCATCACAAGAGGTTAATATCTACCATCACAAGAGGTTAATATCTACCATCACAGGAGGTTAATATCTACCATCACAGGAGGTTAATATCTACCATCACAGGAGGTTAATATCTACCATCACAGGAGGTTAATATCTACCATCACAGGAGGTTAATACCTACCATCACAAGAGGTTAATATCTACCATCACAAGAGGTTAATATCTACCATCACAAGAGGTTAATATCTACCATCACAAGAGGTTAATATCTACCATCACAAGAGGTTAATATCTACCATCACAAGAGGTTAATATCTACCATCACAAGAGGTTAATATCTACCATCACAGGAGGTTAATATCTACCATCACAGGAGGTTAATATCTACCATCACAGGAGGTTAATATCTACCATCACAAGAGGTTAATATCTACCATCACAGGAGGTTAATATCTACCATCACAAGAGGTTAATATCTACCATCACAAGAGGTTAATATCTACCATCACAGGAGGTTAATATCTACCATCACAGGAGGTTAATATCTACCATCACAGGAGGTTAATATCTACCATCACAAGAGGTTAATATCTACCATCACAGGAGGTTAATACCTACCATCACAAGAGGTTAATATCTACCATCACAGGAGGTTAATATCTACCATCACAAGAGGTTAATATCTACCATCACAGGAGGTTAATATCTACCATCACAAGAAGGTAATATCTACCATCACAGGAGATTAATATCTACCATCACAGGAGGGTAATATCTACCATCACAGGAGGATAATATCTACCGTGGTCGGCGGAGTCTATAAGGCCACACTAACAGGCAGGTCGCTATCTTGTGCTGGTGGAATTATATAAACTATGTGGCGGTAATTATCTGAAGTCTTAGCTTTGTAATGGAAATGAAGTGAGGCCGGTGTGATGGAGGAGGTGGAGGAGGGAAACGCTGAGGGAGGAGGGACAGAGGAGTGAAAAGGCAAGAGGGGGAGGGACTGAGAAGGATTGGGGGGACGAAAGGAGGAAAGATGTGAGGAATGAATGATTAGGAGAAACAAGATAAAAGAGGATAGGAGAGAGAGGTGTGGGAGGATAAGTATCGAATTATGAAGGGATGAGATGGAACGGAGGATGGCAGGGGGAAGCGATGTAGGCTACCTGATGGGGAAACGAAGAGGGAAGCGGGGGGAGGAGGGACGAGGGGAGGAGAAGACTTCGGGAGGAATGAGAAAGGGGAGAGAAAAACGAGGTGGGAGGTGGGGAGGGAAGGGTGGGGAGGGAGTGACAGTGTGGAGGGAGTGTGATATAGGACGCGGAGTGAGCATATAGGGTGGGGAGACTGAGGAATGGGGTCGGGGAAAGGTTGGAAGGGAATGAGGGTGAGGAAGGAGAAACAAGAATGGGAGAAGAGAGAACAAGAAAGAGAAGTGATGGGGGTAGTGAGGGAAGCGAGATGTGAAGGGAGAAGGTGAAGCGGAAGAAGAGGAGTGAGAAAAAGAGTACGTGGGGCACAAAGGAAAGCGAACAGCATCATACCTGTTGGTCCATTCGTGGCTGCTAGCTTACAAAACTATTCTGTCAACTAAGGATAATGAGAGAAAAACAGGAAGGCTCCCCACCCACCCCCACCACCACCAAACCATCCAGCTGAAGCCGGCAGGAAATAGTGAGTAGAACCAACACACACACACATATATATATATATATATATATATATATATATATATATATATATATATATATATATATATATATATATATACACGTATAACAGAGTAGTTGCATTTCTCTGAACTCTCGAGTCCGATGACTCTCTGTCAACTAAATAACATCGCCTGGATTTAGCTGGAGTAGGATGTTAAAAATGTCCCGACCATGGAAAGGTAAATGCTGACAGTATTAATACTCTGGCCCCAAAGACTAGCTTTCAGCTGGAATGGAATGCTATAGTAATCTCAACCATGAGAGGGCTGAGATTCCAATTAACATATCTTTTCACTTCTCAGTTTCCGCCTCCACTGTCGTGTTTGGTGGAAAGCCAATGAATCATTAACACAAATGATATTACACAGATTGCTATGGAATGCTTCATGATCTCCGTATATCCCCAGTGGAGCTTACCATGTTCAAGATTTTTTTTGCTTAGATGCAAACAAAGCAAGACCCATATTCACAAACATATGTTTGATTTTCTCCTGAAACTGACTTGTTTTTCGTAAAAAGGACAACGAGAATGCAGAACTTTCCCACATCTACTGTTGATGCAAACGCAGATTTTAGTGACAGGAGAAAACTTACCAGTAGCTTATGTTTCTTTCCTTTAAAGAAATGACAACGGAATGAGAACAATATCCTCCCATGTTTCTTGTTCGCCAGAAAAAAAAAAAAAAAAAAAAAAATCTAGGTGTCACAAGAAACTGGGTCAAAATGGTGGAAGGAAAATATCGAAAAGAACCATTTTTTTTTTTTTTTTACTGCAAACCACCGACTATAAATTTTCGATTAATAACAGAATATTATACTATCCACAAGACAAATTCAGGACAGCAGAAATACTAACATCTATCACGACCAGGGTTTTGGCTGAATTTAGAGAACTTCGTTTGTTAAATTTTAACTTCCAACGGACGACTTAATAACACCACCTTTAACTAAATAGAACAGAAAACTAAAGTAATGGGAATAAAGGTGTTAATAATGACTCTACATATGAACACAGCCAAATAGAAGGCCAGACGGACAGCACCTCCATGCTTGACACGCACTGACACCACACGACACACATTGACACCACACTTGACATGCACTGACACCACACTTCACACACACTGACACACCCTGATAGACACTAAATCCCTAACCATTAACTGTCCACGCCTTAATCACATCTGGGTCAAGTGCTGCCATCTCTCTCTCTCTCTCTCTCTCTCTCTCTCTAACAACATACTTCACATTATTTCACCGTCATATTCCCATTAATTCTTTCAATGCAGCGACGTCCTTGGCTCCTACTCTAGTCGATTAAAGAAGCTCCCTAACACCTCCTCCTTAGCGATTCATTTTTGGATATGGCTGGTTAATATCCCTCTATGCGTTGTTTATGCAGAGTATGGCGATATTGGAGGGATTTATATAAAACGAATGGGACAGTATGGTGTAATAAATCAAATCGCTTAGAAAAATGTGTTAGGGAGCTTCCTCAACCGGTGTAGTAAATTAAATCGCTTAGGAAAATGGGTTAGGGAGCTTCCTCAACCTACGAGAATACGAGCCCTGTTTGCTTCATTCTCGTTACCTCCATGCAATCTGACTCTTCTCTGTAGCACAAATTTCGAGCCAAAAGTGTTAAAAATATATATACTAACCCCTTCACTACCTGCAACTCTCCTCAGGTAAACAGAATCGTCTTTTAGGACCAGTATAAATAAGGTAAAAAAAAAAAAAAAAAAGGCATCGCTATGCCAAGGGTGTTGATGAATTTATGTACTACTCCGTCACCGTTGGCTTCAGTACATTTAAGAAGCTACCAAGTTGTTATGGGCCAAATAAGTCTAAGAGAGTCTTATTTCCAAAGCCAAATTATTCATAACATTACGACCAGGACCCTCTCGTATCTGTTTTTATTTGTAGGAAGACATGAAAACTTAAGTTTCCGCACTGACCTTGTTGCTGAATAATAATAATAATAATAATAATAATAATAAGAAGAAGAAGAAGAAGAAGAAGAAGGAGAAGAAGAGGAAGAAAAACGAAAATGAAAGACAAAAAAAGAAAAAGAAGAAAACGAACTTCCATATAGCTTTCCTCTCGTAACTAGGATGTGTTTGTGTGTAGAAGGAAGGACAATCCTGGAGGTTCAATATCCCTTTGTGTTTCCCGCAAAAACAAACCTGGATTAAGAGAAGTATTTCATCGAAAGTTTCTTTGTGAATCTCAACCCTGATCATGTGCCATGCATCGCCAGTACAAAATGGTGCTGAGATAAAGTTGGGCACATGATTTTGTTGTTTACTGTCAATAACTATCATCTCATTAGTCTTTATGTGATCCAATGCATGATCCGATCTTTTAAAAACAAAGAGGGGGAGTGAAAACCAGAATTAACCTTCTCTCATGCTAACCAAGGGCGAATTAGGACGAAGTGTCAAACAACATAGAGGCTGAAGGCCGCGGGGAATTGGTAATTTTTTTTTTTTTTTTTATGCGAGGAAGAAGGAACCAAAGGCCATGAGCCCGCAGTAACAGTTCCCTCCAAGAGAAAAACAAAATACAATATAGAGCCAAATTCAAGATCCGATCATTTTGAGATGCCTGGACACACTGCGTTTGAAAGACTGGAGATCATAGGCAGCAGGAAATACAGACAGAGGGAGACAGTTCCAGAGCTGACCTGTAGCATAAATGAAAGACTGGGAGTAACGGTTAATTCTTGCATTAGAGAGTTGGACAGAAAAAGGATGAGAGTCTGCTGCCAGACGGGTGCTACGCGCCCGTCGTAGAGGTGGAGGAATGCAAGCAGACAGTTCAGAGGAGCAGTGACCATTAAAGTAGCGATAGAAAAGAGATAAAGATGCAACAGTGCGGCGAAGAGACAGAGGTTGAAGGGAGTCAGTAAGAGGAGGAGAGTTAATGAGACGAAAAGCCTTTGACTCCACCCTATTGAGAAGAGCTGTATGAGGGGAGCCTCCCCACACATGAGAGTTGTACTCCACACAGGGGCGGATAAAACCCCTGTATAGAGTCAACAATTGCGCAGGGGTAAAGAAAGAGCGGAGTCGGCTTAGCACACCCAATCTCTTGGAAGCAGATTTTACAAGAGATGTAATATGATCTTTCCAAGACAAGTCCCGAGTAAATGAAACCCCAAGCATGTTCAAGGATGATGTAGGATTAAGCTGAATATTATTAAACATTAGTGGGTATACCTGTGGAAGATTTTGTCGGGTTGAAAGGTGTAAGAACTGAGTCTTAGATGCATTAAAGACAACCATATTATTTTTACCCCAGTCAGAGATACGAGCCAAGTCAGACATTAGGTGTGCCATAGCCTCATCCCTTGTTTGTTGAACTAACTGTTGAGATGGGCGTTGCGGGAACCGAATGGAAAGGTGAAGGGTGGAGTCATCAGCATATAAGTGGATAGGGTTAGATGTACAGCTTAGAAGATCATTGATGAATAAAAGGAAGAGAGTTGGTGATAGGACAGAGCCCTGAGGAACACCACTGTTGATAGATCTAGGAGAAGTACGATGGCCGTCTATAACAGCGGCTATAGAACGACCAGAAAGGAAGCTAGCGATGAAGGCACAGATAGAAGGATAGAAACCGTAGGAGGGCAGTTTGGAAATTAAAGATTTATGCCAGACTCGATCGAAAGCCTTTGAGATGTCAAGTGCAATGGCAAAGCTTTCGCCAAAGTCCCGAAAGGAGGATGACCAGGAGTCTGAAAGGTAGGTGAGAAGATCGCCAATGAAGCGTCCCTGACGGAACCCATACTGACGATCGGAAAGAAGGTTGTGATAGGAAAGATGCCTTAAAATTTTTCTATTAAGAATTGACTCGAAAACTTTTGAAATACAGGACGTTAAAGCAATTGGACGATAGTTGGAGGGTTGGGAGTGGTCACCCTTCTTTGGGACTGGCTGAATGAGAGCAAACTTCCAGCAAGAAGGAAAGGTACAAGTTGACAGACAAAGACGAAAGAGTTTGCCTAGGCAGGGTGTAAGCACAGAAGCACAGTTCTTGAGAACAACAGGAGGGACCCCATCAGGCCCATATGCCTTGTTAGTACTGAGGCCAGTGATGGCAGAAAATACATCAACTGAAGAAATTAACTCACACTCATCAGTATTCATATCCGCAGCGACAAATCCTATAATGTAAAATCTGCCTTTAAGCCCCTGCATCTCCCGTCCCTCTCCCATACCGCTTCCCCCTCCCCCTTCCCCTTCCCCCTCTCCCCTTCCCCTATCCCTGCTTCTTCGTTCCCTGACCCCTTCATACTTCTCCCCGCCTCATTCTCCCTATTTCCCTCCCCCCCTTCCTTTTCCCCCATACTCCCTTTTTCTTCCCTCCACCTTCCTCTTTCCTCCCCTATCCCTGCCTCTTTCCCCTCTGCCCCTTCCCATTTGCCTCATCCGGCCCTTCCTCTGCTCTTCCTTCATCCCCAACCCAGGCTTCTGTCCATTCCCTGCCTCTCCCACGCCCATTTTTGCCTGTCTCCTGCCTCTTCCCAACCTATTTATCCCTCCCTCCTACCTCTCTCCATCCCTGCCTCTCGCCCTCCCTTCTTCCTGCCCCTCTCTCTCCCCGCACCCGCTCTTCCTGCTTCCTTCCCTTTCACCCTGTCCCCCTCCGCTCCCCCTCCTCCACGCTGACACTGTTCGCTGGATCATCACACAAGCTCCGCATTATGACACAACTCATAATCAGCGACATAATTAATAAACAGATTAACCTTTTAACACAATAGGTTCATGCTGTATGTGAGGCCATATGTGTCTGGCTTTAGCTGATACAGAGCACTAGAATTGTCCCAACCATGACACAACTGGGGCGTTAAAAATGATCCTAATTATATGTTTTTCTATGGACGAATTTGTTATTTCATCCATACTAACATCAGGCGATATTCACTGAACTAAGAGAAGTCAAAGGGTTTTCTTGTCAGGCCAAGGACGTGTTTTTCACTTTATTCCTGATGCTACTGGACGATTTTACATACAAGATAGTAAGCACGGAGTTACTGAAGGACTTAACTAACCCCTTTACTTCTGACAGCCTATCCTAATATACTTATACTTATAATCGTTAGAAAATTACAAGAATAAAAGAGAAGTGAGGTCCTCAGGTTGAAGGGATGGGAGGGCATGCTTAGAGAAATCCTAGTAAACAACGTGTGGTCCCTTCATTCCAACGACATATTTTTTCTTCAGCCTTTTTTTCTACTACTAGATTTAAGACTGATCTCTCCAGGTGATGGGGCTACAGAAAGCTATAAATAACATCTGGTTGTGTCGGTGTGAAGTAATTAACCATAGCGAGAGAGAGGGGTATTGCTTTGCTCTGTGTGTGTTCCTACCTAATTGTATCTACAGGAATGAGTCAAGCTCGTACTGTCCCGTGTCTTAAACCATATGTATTGTACAAATCCTTAAATTTATGAATTGTTTTGGCACACACTATTTCATTCGGTAGTGCATTCCACTGATCAATTGCTCTATTTGGGAAACTAAATTTCCTTGCGTCTTTATCGCCTCTCTTTTTATGCAGTCTTTTGCAGTGTCCAATTGCTGATGTATCCCCATAGGTTATGTAATCATTTATGTCTATTTTCTCCTTCCCTTATATGCATTTATATATCATAATCATGTCTCCTCTTTTCCTTCTCTCCTGTAGTGTAGGCAGATTCAGTTTTTCTAGTCTTTCTTCGTAGCTTAGATCCCTTAAGCTTGGTACCCATCTTGTAGCGGCCCTTTGAACTTTTTCAATCTTATCTATTTGTTTTTTGAGGTGGGGACTCCAGACTACTGATGCATACTCCAGGGTTGGTCTGATGAATGATGTTATTATCATTCTTTAGCATGTCTTCATTTACGTATGAGAATGCTATTCTCATATTTGCAAGCAGTGTATACATGTTCCGTACCTTCTCACTGATGTGGTCAGCCGGAGATTGTCTATTATTAATAATCACACCTAGGTCCTTCTCTCTTTCTGATGTGTGTAGGGTTTTATTTCCTAACTTATAATCCCAATCAGGTCTTTTTCCACTTTTACCAAACTTGATTTAATGACACTTGTCCACATTGACTTCCATTTGCCATGTATTGCTCCACTCATGAAGTTTATTTAATTCTTCTTGTAGCTCTTTACAAGAGTCTGCATTAGTAATTGACCTTTGTATTTTTGCATCATCGGCAAACATATTTAGATAGCTCTCATTTCCAGTGTTACTGTTTATATCATTTATATACACTAAAAACATGATTGGTGCCAGCACTGAGCCCTGTGGAACTCTGCTAGTCATTTCTCTCCATGATGTGTAATTTCCCCTTAGAACTGTTCTCATTTCTCCTTTTTTGAGAAAATCTTGCATCCAAAAATACAGTTTGCCTCGAATTCCTCCTTGATGGTACAGTTTCCATAAAAGCCTTTGGTGTGGTACTGTGTCAAATGCTTTCTTAAAATCTAAATAGATACTGTCCACCCATCCTTCTCTTTTCTGTAATGTTTATGTTACTCTATCATAGTAGCTCAACAGATTAGTAACACAAGATTTTCCTTTTCTGTAATCAAACTGTTTTTCTGTTATCGTATTGTGTTCTTCTAGATGATTTACCCAAGCTTTTCTTATCAGCTTTTCTAATACCTTGCTTACAACACTGGTTAGTGATACTGGTCGGTAGTTCAGTGGATTTTGTCTATTTCCTTTCTTGAATAAAGGAACAATGTTTTCTTTCTTCCAAATATCAGGTAGTTTACCTTGTCCCAAGGATTCCTTGAAAATTAATAATAATGGTTTACTTAACTCCTCTGCACATTTATGTAGCACCCAGCATGAAATTTCATCAGGACCACTTGCTTTCCTTTGTCTAATTTACTTAGCTCCTCCTGTATTTCTTTTTCTGATGTTTGTATATCTGGTAATATGTGTGGGCATGCCTGTTCCATATCATCCCTCTCAAAATTATTTTTTTCTGTAAAAACTGACTGGAAATTCTTGTTTAGTGCTTCACTAATATCTTTCTCTTGTGTATACAGTAGGTGATCCGCTCATCCATAATGGATTGTATTTTATCTTTTACTATGGTTTTGCTTCTGATGTAGCTGTAAAATAGCTTCGGTTGATCACTACTTTTATCATATCCTCCTCAAACTGTTTTGGGGCTTCCTTCCTTATTCTTGTATAATCGTTTCTTGCCTGTTTATAGTTGTTATATGCCCTCTCACTCTTGTGTCTTATGTATCTATTCTACAACAAATCTCTTTTTTCTTTTTATTTTTGTACGTTCAGTATTAAACCATTTCTTTAATTTTCTTTTCTGCTTCTTTGTGCTGTGGGATGTACTTCTGGACTCCTATTTCATAAAGTTCACAGAATTTTTTATATATAGCATTTAAATCTTGTCCTCTAAGCTCCTTTTCCCAATTAATTTCTAAGAAGTACTTCTTTAGGTCACGATAGTTTCCGTTTTTATAGTTTAGGCTCTTTTTGTAACTTTCATTGCTGTTAACTATGTCATACGCAGCCTTGAAGTTGCAATTTAGTACTGCATGGTAAGTTTTGCCAAATGGAGGGTAATACATGAAACTGTCAATATTGTTTTATCGCCTAGTAAATATAAGATCTAGCACTGAAGGTGCATCGAGTCCTCTTTATCTGATGTTTTCCCTTACATGTTGCGTTAGGAAAAACTCCTGCACGAGATCCAGGAGCTTTTCGTCCCAAAAGCTTTCTTGGCTTATTATATCTAGAATATTCCAATTTATATTTGTATTAAAATCTCCAGTTAGTATAATTCTTTCCGATTTCTCTTCCACACTATGTAGTAATGCTCTTAAACTCTGAATTGTATTCTCTGCCACATCCTCATATTCGCCTCTTTCCCATGTGTTTGATCTGGGTGGCATGTACAAATTGGCTACCATTACTTTCCCTTCAGATGTATTGATCTCTACTGCAATCAATTCTACTTGTGAGGGTATATCTGGTTCTATTTCTTTGACTTTTAGATTTTTCTTTGCTAATATTATAATTCCTCCTCCTTTTTTCAAGTTCCTATCTCTTCTCCATATATCGTAGTCCTCTAAGTTTAAGATGTCATTTGATATCCTTGTGATTATATGTGGTTCATTTTCCCTTATATAATTATTCATCTCTAATAATTTAGATACGTTTCATTCACATTTGAGTACATGAACTTAATCATCTTATTTACATACTTGTCATGACTTGGTTTTACTACCTTCCACCTTTTTATTCCCTCCTGTTTATGTACCACTTTCGAACCTGCAATCTGATTACTTTGTAAAAAAATGTATTCTTCTCCTCCTCTGATCTTCCCTCGTTCTTTGTTTTTGCTTCCTCCCTCTTCTCTTTTAGTTATTTCAGCTCTTCTTGAGTTAGACATTTTTTTTATCCATACATTTTTGAAATCCTCTTTTTCCATGAGTTTCTTTGCATTTTTTAGTATCTCCTCCACAATGTTTACACTCTGGAAGGTTACCTTTAGGGGCATTGACTTATTTCTCTCGTATTTCCCTAGCTTTTTGTGTTCCTCTATGTCTTTATTACAGATTTCCTCTGATACTTCCTTCAATATGCTCATTACATTTGCCATCTCCTTTTTGTCTCTCGAGATCTTGTTTCTTATTTCTTCCTCTTCTATACCAGTGATTACTATAGATTTGTTGATATCTACTGAATCTCTGACCAATTTAGGGTTGTTTTGGATTATTCTTATCACTTCCTTTTTAATCTTTTTTATCTTCCACCCTTGTTTCTAAGTCTTTCTTTACTTTCACCATTTCAGCATATGTGGTTTCCACATCATTTTTGTAGCTTTGCACAGCTTCATTCACCTGTGTTATCTTCTCCTCAACATCCCTGCTCTGATCTATCAGATTGCTTGCATGCCTAATTGTCTCTGTACCATTTCTGAACTCTTCCAGAATACTCTCGTGGTTGACTACTGTACCTGCCATTTCACTAATTTTCCTCCTAAGTGAACCCACCTCTACTGTCAGCTCATCTATTGTTGTGTCCTTATTGACTTCTTTTCCTAATTTTTCTATTTCTTCCTTCTGCCAGTGCAACTGTTTCATAATTTCATCAATTTCATTCTGAAAAGCTATCTCTAATCTGCTTACTCGTTTCACCAGTTTATTGTAAGTCTCCATTTCAACCAGTTCTTGGTAGAAATCATCATCCTGCTTTCTACCTTTATCCCTTTTCTTTTCCAAATTTTCTTTACTAAAGTAGGCCATCATGCAGCACTAAGAGCACAGATTCTACTTACAGTACATTCCCTGGCGCAGAGTCGCAGACTAAACAACTGATCAGCTGATCTTCCGCATTTTTGCGCTACTTTGTTTTCTTACTATCTGAACAACAGTGTGTGTGTGTGTGTGTGTGTGTGTGTGTGTGTGTGACAGACAAACATACCATAACAGTGAATGCAGCAGAAATACATGTACGGTGAATGAAGAATGAGGTAAAAAGGTAAATGAATGCTATATCCAATCACTTGAATTCTAATGTGTCTCCAAAGCTGAACGAAGCAATATGGAAACTGCAAGAATAAAATGAAAAAGACGTAATGGGACTGAAGGGGTAACATGGACTATACAAAACTGAAATGATAATGAAGAAGTACTGGGAGCCTTCTAATTCCACGAGGACATGGCTCAAATCTGGGCTCATATTCGCTTCTGTTAAGGAAGCTCCCTAACACCTCTTCCTTAGTGATTTATTTTTTATATGGGTGCTTAATATCCTTCTCTGCGTTAGTTAGGCAGAGTATGGCGATACTGGACGGCTTTATATAACAAGATCTACGAGTAATAAACAAAATAAATCGCTTAGGAAACGTGTTAGAAAGCTCTCTTAACCCACAAGAATAAGGGCCGTAGTATCTTTTTGCTTATTCTTATCTCCATTTTTTTTTTCTTTCTTTTTGTTCGCTTAGAGGAAATTTTCAAGCTGGGAGGGGCGGTTGATAAAGCCTTCAGTAACTCCTTTAAGTCCTCCCTAAGCTGAAAAATTCATCTCCAGTTTGTAAGAGATATATCAATTAATAATAATAATAATAATAATAATAATGATAATAACCCCGTTGTACTAGGACGCAATCGGTATAAAGTGCTATCTGCTTTATCGTGTTCCCTTTTTTTCTGAATATTCCCATGTCATCCCACGTATATTGTGAGACAGAGTAAACCATGAATGTGACTATACTATTCGGAAATATTAATTCCGCCATGAATGTCATAGTTGTGTTCATTCAGTATAGCCTACACACAATTTCCTGTCCAATTTCGTGGTTCGGCGGGAGACAATAGCCTGAGCGTAATTGATGGGGCTAACCTGGAATGGTCAGGGCTCCTTTGTTTATTTATTTTTATTTATTTAGTTATTTATTTATACTTTAATTTATATTCATTATTTACCATACAGTACAAGCCCGAACACTCCTATGAACGTTGTCGCTGAGGGCAAAGCAGGAGGGGTACATGTGAGCAAAAAGGTACAGTGACATACATGGAGAGAGAGAGAGAGAGTCACCCTTAGTTCGTTTTCTTTCCACAGCGGAGACGAATTTGATTTCATGGTAGAGTTTGGTCCAATATACTCTTTTCCAACGCCAGTCGCTGATGTGAAAGTAAATACGAATGAACTTTTGTGGATCTTTTATCTCGCTGAAATTCGGGTAAAGTTACCCGCAGATGAAGTTGGCAAGAGCCGCATACCGGTGGACTTGAACGAGAGAGAGAGAGAGAGAGAGAGAGAGAGAGACGGGGCGTAGATCGGGATGGCAATATTACGTTTTAATCAATATAGTTCCTGTGTACTGGAAGCATCAACTACCGTATACCCTTTTCACTTTTACTTGGCCTAAAATTGCTGTCTCTCCATCTTAAATTCTGAGGTGTAACAATATAATAATGAGAACATGATGCTAGTCACAAAGAAGTGCTATGGGAAGGATGGAACGTCATAACACTTTTTTTTTTCTGCCAGTTTTTTACGTGAAATAATCTGGAAAATGGACGAAAATCTGTACCAAGTTGAAGTAAGAAGAAAAAATTGTACCAGCCATGTTGCCAGCCAGACTGAACACACTCTCTCTTTCTCTCTCTCTCTCTCTCTCTCTCTCTCTCTCTCTCTCTCTCTCTCTCTCTCTCTCTCTTTGTGGGAGGGTGCGGATGAAAAAATACGATAACATCAAACGTGAAAAATGCTCAATATTCCTGAACAAAAACTGATTTTAAAAAGAGGCTTGGGCGCTGTCATGACTTTAATTAAAAGCAGCTGGTGTTATATACTAACATTAAATTTTATCCTTAAAAGTTCTCAGTATTTTTCACCTTTTGAATTTTGTTGATATGAAAATTACACGTCAGATATTAACTCTCGCCTCGATATAAGGCATGAGAGTGAGATTAATAACTGAGAGAGAGAGAGAGAGAGAGAGAGAGAGAGAGAGAGAGAGAGAGAGAACGAAGTGAAGAAAAAAGTAATATAGTCCTTCCACTTTAATTTGTCTCAGATTTTCTTCCTTTTGCAGCCTTATTTTCGTAGTTCGGTGGCAGAGTAAGACAATATACCGGCCCTTACTCCTTACTAAAACTCCCTTTCGTGATTAGCACCATATTCTAGTGTTAATTTCTTGTTATAAATCTGAATTAACCCTTCGACTGCGAGGATATCTCTCACCTGAGCAAAATCGTTTCGTGATATCCTAAATAGTATCACCAGAACTTGTATTCTCGTTGGTTAACGAAATTCCCAAACATCTCATCCTTAGCGATATACTTTTGGATATGACTGGTTTATATCCTTTAGTAAGTTGTGTATGCAGAGTATAGTAATATTGGAAGGAACTATGTAACACAGAAGTGGACAATATGGTGTAATACACAAGTCATTTAGGAAAAAGGTAATAGGGAGCTTCCATAATCAACGAGAATACGGACCCAGGTGTACCCGTAGCAGAGAAAGCGTTACCTGAGACAGATTATGGAGCCTGGGACTGCTAGGAATTCCCTTGCTTCATTCAAGTACCCAAGTGTTCCAGCCATAATGAAATTATTAAGGCTGGACTGATCAATAGCATAGGTCAAGTTAAAGTGAACAGAGTATAGTATACTCCCTAAAAAAAGAATAAAAGTAAAAATAAATAATTCCCCTTAGACATAACACTTTGAACCCCTTGAATCATTGGACATCCTTTATGGGGGTATTTTTGTTTTTCCCAACAATAGGGTTCTCCAAAGTAGAATATGATCGTCCGGTTGCAACCGGTATAAATACAAAACGTCTCCGGACACAAAACATTGAACAGAATCTCATCTTCGGCGTTAGTACATGCTTATTTTTTTATCACTAAGTTCAGACGATTTAACTTAGGAACGATTTAGAGTGAAAATGATAAAACAAGACTATCTACTCCCCCCAGATCCAAAAGTCTCCCCTAAATTGAATAATTTATTTGAAGAAGGCACGGATTTTATTCGCGCCTTCTTCAGAATGTAAAACTTCCATGAAAGAAGAACTGTAGTGGGATTTATGAATGGCTGGAATGAGAGAAAATATAAGGTCAGTGGTGGAAGAATGTGTGTGTGTGTGTGTGTGTGTGTGTGTGTGTGTGTGTGTGTGTGTGTGTGTGTGTGTGTGTGTGTGTGTGTGTGTGTGTGTGTGTGTGAATACAAGTGTGGGAACTGGACGTGGAGAAAGTCTGGGTAAATGTAGACAGAATGGGTGCTGGGAAGTGTAAGTATGAGAGTGTGTCTTTGAGAGAGGGAGGGTGTGGGAGCAGGTATGTCTTGAGTGTGTAAGTGCAAAAGTTTGTGAAAGATTGTGGACCTAAAGGAGAGTATGTGGGTGTGATGAGTGTCAGGAAATGTGGGTGTGAGTGTATCTTATCATGTCACATCCCCGTCACCACCATCCGAATAGACCCATAAATCTGTAATGGAAAAGAGAGAGAGAGAGAGAGAGAGAGAG
This sequence comes from Coenobita brevimanus, assembly GCF_032717465.1. Taxonomy (NCBI): domain Eukaryota; kingdom Metazoa; phylum Arthropoda; class Malacostraca; order Decapoda; family Coenobitidae; genus Coenobita; species Coenobita brevimanus. The sequence goes on from NC_136954.1 coordinate 37,707,436, forward strand.
AATGGGGGTGGGGAGGGGGCACAACATAACTAGGGATATTACAATCAGTACACAAACATGACCAGACTCTCTTCAGTTACATCTCACCTCCAGACAATCCAACACTATCAATGAAGAAACACCTACACTCTCAACTCATGCGCAGGGCAATACAACACCTCGATCAGAACACTATACTACAAGCCACCCCTTCCTGACTTCCACCCATCAGAAGTACCCTTCAACAGAGCTGACCAAGATCACCAGGCTAGGCTTAGAGCAGGACATCACCCAGCCTTCTTCAGTTAGCTTAGACATGGGTTGGGTGGAATCACAGCTGACACCTTCCCCGCTTATAGAACAGACCCACAAAATATAACATTCATTAAAGAGCGCTGGACAGCATATACCACACTAAGACGCAGACACACCAACAGTGTAGGGAACCTGTGGGATGACTCCATAGGGACAGTTGTTTACCTTCGGTCGACAGGTCTGCTTGGCCAGGCATGACGGGGGTTAAACAACAAGAACAACAATAACAACTCTCCTCATCACAACAGTCCCCATCGCCCACACCACAACAATGGCAACCATCACCACCACCATCACCCAAATCACAACCACTACTTATAACCACAGCAGCAACCACCACCACCACCATCACCTCTTACCACGTTGACGACCAGCATCTCCACCACCTCTTACCACGTCGACGATCACCACCTCCACCATCACCACCTCTCACCACGTCGACGATCACCATCTCCACCATAACCACCACCTCTTACCACGTCGACGACCACCACCTCCACCATCACCACCACCTCTTACCACGTCGACGACCACCATCTCCACCATCTCCACCACCTCTTACCACGTCGACGACCACCACCTCCACCATCACCACCACCTCTTACCACGTCGACGACCACCACCTCCACCATCACCACCACCTCTTACCACGTCGACGACCACCATCTCCACCATCTCCACCACCTCTTACCACGTCGACGACCACCACCTCCACCATCACCACAACCTCTTACCACGTCGGCGACCACCACCTCCACCATCACCACCACCTCTTACCACGTCGACGATCACCATCACCACCACCTCTTACCACGTCGACGACCATCATCTCCACCATAACCACCACCTCTTACCAAGTCGACGATCACCAACTCCATCATCACCACCACCTCTTACCACGTCGACGACCACCATCACTATCACCACCACCTCTTACCACGTCGACGACCACCATCACCATCACCACCACCTCTTACCACGTCGACGACCACCATCTCCACCCACCATAGCCCTCACCACCACTACCCTCCTTACCACAATCACAGCCATCATCCCCCACCACCACCCCCATACCATTAATTCACTATTGCCACAACCACAACCGCCAGGACCACCACCACCATTACCCTACCAAAACCATACAACACAAATACTACTGCCATCATCTTCAACTAATTCATCTCTACAAATTATTATCACCACCACCACCAACACATCAAAATCACATTTACGGCTACTAGCATCATGCTCACCCACAACTATCCATACAAATAATCACAGTCACAACAACAGCCAGCACCACCACCACCATAACCGTCACAACAAACTATCAAACCCACTGCCCTCACCATCACCATCCTTGCCACCATCATCTACCCCACCACACTCAACACAACTGTCCCTACAAACCATCACAACCACTACAACCATCATCACCTTCACCATTCACATCCATCCCAACAACCACCCTCATATATCCCTCCCTATAAATCATCACAACGACAATTACTACCCTCACTACTAACACATCCAACACATCCACCACAACCACCACCCTCACCACATCCCTCCCTACAACTCATCACAACGACAGCCACCACCCTCCTCACCACAACCGCCACCCACACCAGCCCAAGACCTCGCTAGCTCGGGGGCAATTCGGCTCGTCTCGATACGTAATCCAGAAATAATCACCAGCTTAGAGCACCACCAGAACCCAAGACTGATGCTCTGACAGGTTGTTTGCTTTATGTGTTATGCTTGATGGATGGATAGATGGATGGAGACAGACGGATAAATATGTGGACAGATGGACAGAGAAATGGACGGATAGATGGATAATGGACAAAGAAATGGATGGATTGACAAAGGGATGACTTAGCTGATGGACAGATGGAGTAATGCATACATTACTGGGTGAATGAACACATAGGTGGATGGACAAATCGTTGGATAAATGGATGAGGCCACCGGTATATGGATAGCAAGGCGGATAAAATGGTTGACTGATAGACAGATGAATTAATGTGTACGTGGATACATGGACTGGGAGAGGGAGGAGGAGGGGGGGTTTAAAAATGGGTAATGGGTTTGAGGGGCTAGGATTTGTTGGGTGAATGAGCCCGAGAAGGTAAGCATTCTATGTGAAAATGGGCGGGGTAGGTCGGCTGGCAAAGATTTAATCTAGGATTTTTTTCCCTCTACCTTAGCGATTTCCCATTTTGCATATTACTCCTCTGTGTGGTGGAGAGGGACGGCTTCACGTGCTTGAACCGATATAACAAGACAACTTCGCTTTGCCTGGTTATACAAACGTCCTTCACCTCCCTCCCGTCTCCACCTGACAAAGGAGGTGGTGGACGGCTTGGGACAAGAGGTAACTCCACCGTACAGTCCACCAGGCTCATGTGTTCAGATGGGCTATTGTGTATAGTATGATCATCAGCAATAACAACATCTATGTAAATGTTTATTGGTTGTGGTGAGAAGAGACGTGATGGTCGTTGTGATGAGTTGTAGGGGTTGTAGGGATGGATATACAGTAGTGAGGGTGTTTGCTACCTACGAAAATTTCGAGATTAAAACTAAGGTACGATAAATAAAATACTGGGGCACATCTCACAGTGTCATAAGCAGGCAGCACATGTTACGGTGTCATAAGAGGACATGTTATGGTGTCATAAGGGGAGAACACATGTTACTGTGTCATAAGAGGAATCCACATACTACGGTGTTATAAAAAAGAAGAGCACGTGTTACAGTGCAATAAGGGGGAAGCACTTGTTACGGTGTCATACGGGAGGAGCACATGTTACGGTGTCAGAAAGGGAGAGCACGTATGTTACGGTGTCATTACAGGAGAGCACATGTTACGGTGTCAGAAAGGGGTGTACTGTACATGTAACGGTGTCAATAGGGGAGAGCACATGTTACGGTGTCAGAAGGGGGGACACATGTTACTGTGTTACATGAGGAAAGTAAACTGCTGAGGAAGTAGTGTTAGTAAGGCTCTCATGCCACCTAAAAAATGAATCAATAATACAGTATCCCACAAGTCCTTTGTAATATCGATGTTGTAGAGGCCGGACCATGAAATTTTAACTCCTTGAGTCCGCTTACGTATATATATATATTTTTTCATATTCTTACTTTTTCCTGAACGATTTTATTCACCTTGAAATAGACTTTTCAAACTGAACGGCTTAGATATAACCTTCACCTAACTTTCTGAAGCTACCAGAGGCCTCTCAAAAGCTGAACAGAATCCTTTTAAAATACGTCACAAAAACAATAGCCGTTTTCTCATATTTGACGTCTAAAGATGTATATACGTAAAAATTTGCTCACTTATATGCGCTTTCACTGTTGACTGATGAAGCGGAAACGAGGGAGAAAAGATAATGGGTAGAAAGGGTGATTTATTCATGCTTGACTCCTACGATTTAAGAATCTCTGTCTACCTATCTATCTGCAGCCAGCCTCCTTTCTCTTAGAGATCACGAACAAATCGCCATGCAACTCTGTCCTTCGCTGTCTGGATGCCCTTCCTCCTGCCCACACCATCCTCAGTCATATATCTGCCTACCTTATCCCTCTACTTCCATTAATCATATGTATGTAAACATAATTATTACCGGGTACCGTTTCTTTTTGTGTTAGTACATATATAGATAGATAGATACAGATACACACAGATAGACAGATATAGATAGAATGGAAAACGAAAACACGATAAGCTACGCGGGTAGGTGAATCAAGTGTTGAAGGCATTCCTATCGTAAATCCCTCGACCCTTGGTTGAATGCATAACAACAACACACGCTGTCCGAAATCTGTACCAATACCTAAGCAACCTGTTCAATGAAATGCACGCAAACTTTAGGTTAGGCATTAAAAAACAATGCACACATTTACTGCGCTAGGGAGATGGGAGGTCTCAGCACAAAGGAGAAAAGGAAACATTCTTCGACAGGCACACACTCATGCATACTTCCATCTGTTCTGCACACTCTGGGCACGCACCATAATGAGAAGACCCCTTTATTAATATCGTTTTACCTTAGTTAC
>NC_136954.1:37711897-37774397 GCF_032717465.1 Coenobita brevimanus
CGTAGCACCGCTGTCTTGGTGGCTTCTTTTTGCACCTTAAAATTCATTTGTATACCTAGTTTTAATTTCTGACATAGTTTACATCAATAACATGTAAGAGGATAAAGAGACGTAATATGGGGAACAAACAGCTAAGGAAAGAGTGTTTACGAAATCTTTGTTGTCGCCTAGAATACGACCCATGAAGACACCACCTCTGATACCGTAATACCAGATGGAATGTGGTATCCATGGCGTATAACACAAGAGACAGTAGGTGTTAGTGCTCAAGTGCCAGGATTACGAGAGTGAGAGCTGCAGAGAACCAGCACTTTGTTGATCTGTCGGAGGTGGGTGACTGGACCTCTGAAATGGGTTACTTAAACTGCCTAGTGTCGCGTAGGAAAAATACACACACACACACACACTATAATTCTGCAGAGGACCAGTCCTTGATTGGTGTGTCGTAGGTGGATAACTGGAACTAAGAAACGGGCTGCCTGACCTATGTCCAAAGTCAAATGAATTGGAAAAATGAAGATGAACTCGAAAAGTCTGTGGTCAGGATAGATAAAATAATACCAATACGTTTTTTTTTTTAAATTCTGCCATCTAATAATTCTAGTGTCATGCCCAAAACGACACGTATTTCTAATGTAATTCTCGAAACACGGGTAGAATTCAATCGCCATTAGTTTAAAAATATATATAAAATGTCAGGACACTTTTTTCATTCAAGTTCCATTGTGGAGATGAAATTAGCAGAAAAACGAAACTCGCTCACTTTTTTTCTTTCTTTTTTCAGCCCAGGTTCGATTCGCGATATATTTGACCTGCCTTACCTGAAATAGGCTTTAATTAAATGTTTAAAATAAAGTTAACCTCTTTACTATGATGACGTTGAATAAAGTCGTTTAGTAATAGAAGGAATAAAAGTTTATATTTCGTCTTGTAAGGATTCCAGCTTTTTATGGACGGGGACTGGCCACTTGTAAGCTGAGACAGAAATCCTCTTTCGGTAGTGAAAATGATTTAGTTAAGCTTTGTGTCGTCAACTGAGGGTCAGACAGCCTCACCTCACGTCGTTCCAATGCCTCTTATCTTATCTCAGCCATCCCACCCCCTGACTCCAGCCACCTCACCAGAACCACCTCCTCTGACTCACTTATCTCCCTTTTCACTCTCTTTACCTCTTACATTTCTTCACCTCCACCCTTCATTTCACGCCTACCTACTTCCCCTTACATCTCTTCCTCTTGGCCAGTCCCTCATTTTCACTTTTCCATACTCATTACCCCTCATCATTCCACTATTCATTACCCCCTCATCATTCCCATACTCATTACCCTTATCATTTCCTACTCATTAGCCCAGCAGTCATTTCCCTACCCATTTCCACCCTTCATTTCCCTACCCACTCACCCCCTCCCTTCATTCCCCTACCCATTGCCCCTCCCTTCGTTCCCTTTCCCATTACCCCTCATCATCCCCCCCTACCCATTACCCCTCTCTTCATTCCCCCTTCCCATTACCCCTCATCACATTCCCCTACCCATTACCACTACCCTCATTTCCCTACCCATTACCCCTCCCTTCATTCCCCCTACCCATTACCCTCCCTTCATTCCCCCTACCCATTACCCCTCATCATTCCCCTACTCATTAGCCTAGCAGTCATTCCCCTACCCATTTCCCACCCTTCATTCCCCCTATCCATTACCTCTCTCCCTTTCATTCCCCTACTCATTACCCCTCTCCTTCATTCCCCTACTCCATTACCTCTCCCTTCATTTTTCTTCCCTTCCCTACACACCTCTACCCTGTCTCATTTCTTCCCTATCCTACTTTCCCTCACCCTTCCTTTTTACACCACCCCTACCTATATTCTCTCTTCTACCCCTTCCTCCCCGCTTTCTCCCCTACTCTCACCCCTGCACCCGCCTCCTCTCACTTCACCTCTACCCATTTGCTTGCTTCTGCCCCTTCCTCCCCTCCTTCTCCCCTTCTCTAACCCCTACACACTCCCTTCACCCCAACAAAATTTCACATTCCTCCTCCCCATACTCTCACTCCATCTCACGCCTAACCACCCAATAAATCATCCCTCACCCCTATTAATCTCCCCTCGTCTCACCCCAGGTCATCTCCCTCGTCACCCCAGATTAGCTTCCCCCTCACTCGACACGATCCATTGGAGTGGCCAGCCAGAGTCCTCTCTCTCTCTCTCTCTCTCTCTCTCTCTCTTTCTCTCTCTCTCTCTCACTCCAGCCACTGAGGGAACGTATTTCTCGCTGCCTTGGGGGTCTGTCGTAACACCTCTTCTTTAGCGACTCATCCTGCCTGTTACACTTTAAAATTCTCATGTGTGCTTTGGAATCAGATAGACCGTGGTTATATGATTACCACCCAGCGTTGTAAATCGGTCTCCTTGGCCTACGGGAAACCATTAGGCCTGTGCACTCAATGTAAAGCCACCTGAAAAGGAAAGAAAAGTTGTAAAAAGTGATAGGAAGAGATGGGAGAAATACGAAGAGAGGAGGGCAGACAGAGAAAAAGAGTGATAAAGGTGAAGGAAATAGGCAGCACTACACCAAGTGCTGAACGGCATAATAAAATAACTATACAAAAGAATGATCAAAGTTCAGGCAGGAATTTCGTAATTAGACATAACTACCTTTAACTCGTTCAAGAAAGTGGACCACCAGACAGTTTTCTTTAGGACCCCCCCCCTTTTTTTAATTGTTTTATTTTTTTTTTTTTTTTTTTTTTTTTTTTTTTTGAGAAGTGGTTAAGGATACTCCCAAAATAAGAGAATTATATTGTGATAGGAGAGGAGGCAGTGGGGAGAAGGGAGGGGAGGTGAGGGGGAACAGAGGGGAAGTGAGGGAGTGGGATGGAAGTGAGCAAAGGGGAAGGTAAAGGGGAGGAGTAAGATGGAGATGAGGAGGGGGGACAAGGGAGAAGGAAGAGAGAGAGAGAGAGAGGTGGGGGGGGGGGACGGGGGATAAGAGAGATAAGCGAGTGTTGATGAGGGTTGTCAGGAAGCCTACGGTGAGGATTGGCCGAATTAATGGATGGGAAGGAGAGAGAGATAGAGAGAGAGAGAGAGCAGGAAAGAAGTGGACAAGGAGAGGCAGAAAGAATGACGAGGAGGGAAAAAGGGATCAGTTGCTTTCTACTCATACTGTCTCTGGAATTACTTTCAGAGAATAGGATAGAGTTCAGAAAAATGATAGGGTTAAATATATCCTTCATTTATCACTACAGCATAACAGACCTCTTTTAAGGCTGCATAAAACTGGACTGGACTTGGCGAGAAATAACCGGACGTCCTTTCCGCTTTATACTGTATCTTCTCCCTCTTAACGATTATATTTGGGTAGGATGGAATTTTTACTGAGTGGGAGTAACTGACGAGGAGAGTGTATGTAAGTGGGAGGTGGAGGGGGAGAGAGGGAGAGGGAGGCCAAGGATGAGATGGAAGGATGAGAGTGGAGAGGTATATGTGAGGGAGGGGGTGTGAGCTGGGAGCAGGGCAGTGAAATGGGAGGAGGACAGGGCGACGTGGACCGATTTGTTTGTGGCCACCCCGTATGGGATTAAGGCGTCTGGCAAATGATAGAGAGATAGGATTAACTGTAGCCTTCATTAAAATCGTCATAAATATACCGCAAAGGACGACTGAAATTTCACGTTTTATTCCTGCTACCAACGTAGGATTTTATTCGTCCTTGTAGTTGGAGATCGTCGTGTAAGAAGTATAGTGATTGGTAGCTGAAGTCGTCCATTCTTTGTTCTCGTATTGTCATAGGCCAAGGACGCTCCCTAACACCTTTTCCTAAGCGATATATTCTGCTTATTGCACTTTACTGCTCTCTTCTGTGTTATGTAAATCCTTCCAGTATCGTTGTACTGTGCATAAGAAACGTAAAAAAAGTTATTAACTAGCCATATCCAAAATAAATCGCTTTGGAAGAGGTGCACGGACGCATCCACAGCCGACGGGAAGCCGGATGACCTTATTAGTGCATTCGTGCTGCTACGAGACGCTTTAATTCATCTTAGGAAAGACTCCTCGCACTCGTAGTAGTAGAAGTAGCAGCAGCAGCAGCAGTAGTAGTAGCAGTAGTAGTAGTAATAGTAGTAGTAGTAGTAGTAGTATTAGTATTAGTATTAGTTGCAGTAGTAGTAGTTGTAGTAGTAGTAGTAGTAGTTGTAGTTGTAGTAGTAGTAGTAACTCCGGGTTCATTTGAATGTGAACCCATAGAGTGCAGGCTGAAGTGTCCCTTCTCATACAGTCTACTGACTCCCTTTCAGTGGATAGGGAAGGAGTTGAGGAGCATTTGTATAATCAGTCAACGGAACCGTCCAGCTGTATCTATGCCACCGCGCGAAGGCTCCCTTTTCCAGGCCCTCACATTGAAGGGTCATATATTCAACCACTATGGGTCAGGTAGTTATACTAAGCTAACTTAAGTCGTTAGGAGATGGGAAGAATAAGAAATAACTTTGGCCTCTATTTATTAACTCACTGGCCTTCATTGGACACATTTTGTTAGTTGATTGATTGAGAGAGAGAGAGAGAGAGAAAGAGAGAGAGAGAGAGAGAGAGAGAGAGAGAGAGACTGTAACCCGAATATGGTGAGTTAAGTTCCTGTTCACTCGACGAAGAAAGAAACTGGAGCATCATTCCTAAGTGGCCTTGGATATCCCGTAACACGTTTTCCTTAGCGATTTTTTCAGCACGTATTCCTCAAAATCCCCAGGTATGCTACTGGTGCAAGCAATATCGATATTAAACCGATATTAATAATGGATCTTACAAGGAAATATTAAAGAGTGATATGTAAAATAAATCGAAATAGAGTAGGGGCTAAGACACCGTCTATGTATCCTAGAAGATCAAGGCCCAGAGAGGAAATGATAAGGTGAAGAAGGTAGATAGGGGGTAAGATAAGGAGGTGTGTGTGTTGGGTCAGTACTTTTACCTGCCCAGATGAAGATTTGGTCTCGTGTTTGTCAGTGGGTTCAGACATCTGCATTATTATTATTATTATTATTTTATTTTATTTTTTTGGCTCCTGATCTCTCTACCGCCTCCTACGTTTCACCTTTTTTTTCCTGTTTTATCCTTCCTTGCTTTCTGGTTACTATCTCGCCCCATCCTTGAGTGGAAAAGAGGTTATGATGATGGGTGATGAATGATGATAGTGATGTGGTGGTGATGGTATTAGTGATGATGATGGTGGTGATCGTGGTGGTGATGATGATGATGCTGATGATGGTGATACTGATGGATAATGATGATTATGATTATGGTACTGATGTTGATGACTGTGTTTCTGATGATGATGATGATGGTTATACTGATGATGATGATCATGGGGAAGATACTGATGATGATGATGATTCTCACTTCTGGTTTTCCTCTCTCTCCCCAGTCTGCCGTCAGTTCTCGCGGCCTGTTAATGTGGGCGATGGTCGGGTCTGTCCAGCCGGACACCTACGATACGCTCCACAACTACGCCAACAACTTCCAGATGCCCTTCGTTACGCCCTGGTTCCCGGAAAATGTGAGTACCTGTATTAGTTATTTACCTGTTATTGAATTATGTTTATATTGTGTGCTGGGGGAAGGTGAAGAGTGGGCTGGGAATGGAAAGGGGGGAAGAGTAGGAGGTGGAAAAGAGGTAGGAAGTGGGAGGGGATATGCAGCAGGAAAGGGTTGAGAAAGAAGGAAGAGAGAAAACTGGAGGAATAAGTGGAAGAGGAGGGAGAACTGTTAAGACTATGAATATCTTTGTTTATATTGTGTGCTGGGAGGAGGTGATCTTTGGGTGGGGCTGGGTTTGGGAATGGGGGGAAGAGAAGGAGGAGGAAAGAGGTAGAAGTGGAGGATATGAAGCAGTGGGAAAGGATTGAGAAAGAAGGAAGAGAAAATGGGAAGAGAAGGAGAAGAGGAAGAGGTAGAAGTGTAGTAGAGGCTATGAAGGACGAAAGGTAGAGAAAGAAGGAGGAGAAAAATGGAAGACAAGGAGAACGAAATAGGTAGAGTTGTAGTAGAGGATATGAAGGACAAAAGGTAGAGAAAGAAGGAAGAGAAGATGGAGGAAGAAGTGGGGGAGGAGGAGAATTGGTAAGAATATGACGATGGGATGAAGAGAGGAGGTGATGTGAAGGAGAAGTTGAGGAACATGGTTACGGTACTCATTATTCTTATGTCAACACCTTCCAGCTTGCATTTACTGGCGACTTAATTCCCAGATGATGTAAGTACCTAAAGATTATATTTATAAGCGAAGTTTATTATACAGTTTTATGTATTATGATGATATATTCCATAAAAAAGTATGAATGTGGAAGTGGACGGCACTGAAGAGAGAGAGAGAGAGAGAGAGAGAGAGAGAGAGAGAGAGAGAGAGAGAGAGAGAGAGAGAGAGAGAGAGAGAGAGAGCAGTAGTGGAGGCAGTATTAGCACATGAAAAATCGTGATCTCTTTTATATTTGATATATTGCATGGTAAAGGAATAGTAATATCATAATATCCACAGCACTTTTCCTCTAGAGTGCTCGGCTACACTTATATAACTGCTACACCGCAGTGGTATTTATATTGCAGAGAGAAAATGATAGGGTATAATGCTTAGAGATTGGCTTACATGTGCTTGATACTGTCTTGATCTGTCTCCTGTGATTTCTTTTTCTTTTCTTTCCTTCTTTCTTTTTCTTTCTTTTTTTTTGCCCTGTGCTATCCCTACTACATCTTCATACTCTTTTTGTCAAATGGTTTTTTATATTAGTTTGCCTTGATTAAAATAAATAAGGAAAAAGAACGAGGGCTTTTGGTTAAAGTACCTGTGCACGGTAAGCGGGGCCTTTGCCTATATTGAAGTAAAATGTACATCAATACTTCTGTCCCTGAATTTACGGAAGGTGCGAAGAATCCTTCTTTTAAGACCATACCTGCTGGAGATTGGAAGGTTCTCTGCAAAGGAAAAAGCCATTACTTGTGTTATGTTAGAGACAAACCATTTTGAAGAACGAAAAAAGAATATGGAGAATCGGAAGTTTGGCTAATTACTGTGTATGTTTATGTTTTGGCTACTTAGGTGGTGACGTTGGAAACAGAAACGCTCAAAGACAAAGGACAGAAGCCTGTAAAGGCTTAAAACGCCTTGTGTGTTTGGGAGTCCTAAAGGTGTTTGTTAGGGCTGCTGGGCATGTCGGCACCATCGCTACGTGGTGATGACGGGGATGTTGGGGTGAGTACGGGTGAAAGTGGAAAGAGGGGAATATGATGGAGACGGTGGAGCAAGATGAAAGAACAGGAGTTAGAGGTGAATATTTCATTAATAATTTTTGGGGAAAGGGAGAATTTAGTTAAAGGGGGAAAGGGAGGAAGAGGAAGGAAGAGAAAAAGGAATGGAAAGGGACGAGAGGGATTAGGAAGGAGGGAGCAGGAGGAGACGGAGAGGACGTTATAAAGAAGCGATGATGCTCATGATGAACGTGAAGAGGAAGGAGAAGGTCATAGTTTGATTGGTACATTTTTATAGCTTTGGATATTCTGCACTGTTTATCTAGTTATTTACATATTCTGGCTTCTATTCTGTGTTTTCTTTTTATTAGGGTTGGGGTTAAGAAAAGGAAAGAAAAATATATATACGTATACTGAACTAGGAATGAGATTGGGAAAGAGAAGGTGGGAGGAAAAAGTGGAGAAGGAGGGAAGGAGGAGGAGAAGAATGAAAGAAGTATGAGGAGAAGAAGAGGGAGTGGAAAGAGGATGCGGAGGGAATGAGTGGGTAGAGGGAGGAGGAAGAGGGGAAATGAGGGACATCGATCATGTGAATTTCAGATGCCAGCCGGTGACACCTTCAACCACACCTGGACATCTGTATATTAATTAGTGAGCATAAATGCACCTAATGAAAAGAGGGCGGCGTTTGGAAACTGCCTTTTCTGTTGTTTGCAGATGATATTGTATTGTTAAGTGAAGACGAAGGGGAAACTGTAAGGCTTGGTGAATGAGTTTGGAAGAGTGTGTAAGAAACTGAATCTAAAGGTGAATTTCTGGGAAGAGTAAAGTTATCGTCTTCGAGAGAAATGAAGTCACTGGATGTACAGTGAAGCTGGATGAGGAGGGAAAATGAACAATGTGAGTGCATTTAAATAAATGTGTATCAGCCATGATGAGGATGGAAGTTTGGAGGGTGCAGGTGCTTGATAGGGTACAACAAGGAAGAAAGGTTGCTGATTCTTTGAAAGTAGTGATAAGAAAACAGGGAAGTGAGCATGGAATTTTAAAAAAGTCGCTGCATGACAGTATTGGAGTACCTGTACCCTAACTTTTAACGTATACAAGCGAAGCTTGGACCTTGTTGGAAGGACACAAGTCAAGAGGAAAGCAATGGAAATGAGTTATCTGAGATGAGCATGTGGAGTTACGTGGAGAGACAGACTGACAAATGAGGGAAGTGAAGGAGTGTTGTGGTGTGATGTGGATGGAATAGAAAGCGTTAGGAGAAATACACTGAGGTGGTTTGGCCATGTGGAGAGGATGGAGAGCGAAAGACTAACGAGGAGAGTGTATGTGAGTGAGGTGGAAAGGGGTAGAGGGAAGGGGAGGCTAAGGATGAGATGGAGGGATTGAGTGGAGAGGTATATGTGAGGGGAGAGTGTGAGCTGGGAGCAGGGGCAGTGAAATGGACCTGGAGGACCGAGCAGGTAAATTTGTAGTTGGTGGTTAGTTTTGTGTCATTTATGGATATGGGGAAAAAAATATACAAAAAAGTGTCTACAGTGAGAGATTATGGAAGGTTTTGCATGTGTATGGTATGGATGGTAAGTTGTTGAATGCTGTCAAGAATTGTGATGACAGCGAGGCTTGTGAAGGGGTAAGTGGGCGTCTGAGTGGCTTAATATCAGTGTTAATATAAGATAGGCTTGTGTTATGTTCTCATGGCAATTGAATATATATATGGATGGGGTTATGAGAGAGGAAAAAACTCGAGTTATGAAGGGAAAGATGCTAATAGTAATGAATCGTGAAGGAGGGAGTGTCCAATACCTGATGTATGTAGATGATGCTTTGGTACTTGCTAATGGGGAATAAAAGTTTTGTATACCGGTGCAGAGTGTGTGGATGTTTTTGAGCGCCTTGTTTCCGTTCTGATCGTTCTATATATTCTGTTTCAGACGACTACCGTTCTTCTTCTTTGTCTAAAAGTATCAATATTTGTGTCCCCTAAGCAAGATGAAGTGTCTTGTCTCCACCCCAGCCCTGTTCCCCTCACTGCTGCTCGCCCCTTTAGCTCCTGCAAATATTCTCATTCCCACCCCTAACTCCCCTAACCCTCTCTCATCCCCCTGTCACGCTCTCTCTCCCCCAATATCTCACTTGCCTTTCCTCCACCCCCTGCCCTATCCCCTCTCACCCCTACCCTTCCTTCCCCCTCCCCACACGACCCCCAACAATATCTCTGGCTGAAGAAGAAGAGACGTCATCAAAAATGTAATTAATATCCTTTCATTCCTTTCATTCGCCCTCTCCCTTTTTTCTCTTCGTTTGTTTGTTCACTCTCATTACATTAGGTCTCGGCAAAAATGAATGAAATCGTCTCTGAAGCAGCAGGAATCAGTACAACCTGTGACCGGATCGAAGAAGTCAGTATTTAGCCGAGTGTAGTAAATAGAAATAAGAAATGTAATTACTTTGTATGGAAATTCTGATAACCAGTTTTCTTCTCATTAAAAGCGATACAGTATTTCTTTTCTGCTGTGACATAAATATCAACTGTTTTCAAATATTGACAATAATATTTTTACGGTTCCTTCCCTCTTCTCCGCGGCATCTTCCCTCCCGTACTTCTCCTTCGTTCCCTCTCCCCTCTCTTCCTCCCCGAGGCTGTGTTGACGAGAGCAGAGTTAGGCCTCCACGTCTGTAGCATTCCTTCTCCCCCTTCTTTCTTCATTTACCCTTCCATCTCCCCTCCATTCACATGCCCTTTCCTTTCGTCTCCCTTTTTCCTCCCTTCTCTCCCTTTGCTCTTTCTCCGCCTTTCCTCTTCCTCCCCCTTTCCTCCCTTCTCCCCCTTTCCTCCCTTCTCCTCCTTTTCTTCCTTCTCCCCCTTTCCTCCCCTCTCCCCTCTTTCGCCAACTTCTTCTCCCCCATATCCCTCCTCCCTTATCCTCATTCACAGCCTCTCCCCTGCACCTTCCTTCCCTTTTTCCTCCCATATCTCCTCCTTGACCTTAGCCCAACATCCCCTGAGGCTCCGCCCTTCCCTCACCTCGCTTTCCTCTTTGCTCCCTTACTTTCTCCTTCCTTCCTCCCTTCTTATTCCAGAACTTTCCCTTTCCTTGTATTTTTTCGTTTTGTGTGTATCTACCTTCTTCATTTCTGCCGCTTACTATTTATATGAGTACATCCTTGCACTCAAAGCGAGAGCGGATGTCAAATTTTGCATGCTGTGGGTGTGTCCGTCTACTTATGAACAAACGAAGCAGTTTGTATCTTATTTTAGCCAAACCTGGAAGTGTCAGGGCCAACCACGGTGCTGAGTTGTTGTTTATGAAACCAGTAGGTCAAAGGTCAATGCCACAGACAGTAACATGCGTCGGTCTTGGTCACCTAATGGCTGCTCTCCACGCTGGTCAAACTCTGGCAGCCACCCTATTCAGTCTCTTATCCCTGAGGTCACACACCATGACCTCATCCTAGATCTTTTTTCGGTCTGTCTCTCGCATCCGTACCCTTGACGTTCACACTTCTCACCTTCCGCACCCCTGCCATCCTTCATTCTCTCAATATGTCCAGACCATCTCAGTCTTTAATAATAATCCTTTTGGATCACTCGCTTTCTCAGATTCAGTCTTCTCTTGTCTTTCTTGGAGCTTTACATATTTTACCTGTTTAGCCTAACTTTTCCATAAGCCTCGTCATGGTGGGAACAACTTTATCTTCTGTGCCAGTCAACGTGAGTATATTCTGTTCAGGTGAGACTGAGTCATAGGAGCCGTAGAGTTATTTACCATTACCATTAGCCTTCTTATGGCCGAGATAATTTTAGTATTTCAAGCCAACTAAAGCCAGACGATTTTAAAAGTACGTCATCGGCTTGAAGGGGTTTGTTTGTCTACTTTCAATAAATATTCACCTGTTAAAAGCAACTCTGACACTGAACCCGTCTGTACGATTTGTTTTTTTTAATACAATGGATGGAGTGACCTGTAATATATAACTCTATACTAGAAAGTGACGTGGCATTGTGTTGTGGGGATGGCTCAGTCGGCTAGTGTGGGCGTGATTGTGGCAGTGGGAGTAGGAAGTGAATAATTGATGCCGGGTAGGTATTGATAACACTGATGTAGCCACAACACACGGGAAATCGCCAGGTGAAGAGGAAGTGCAGCGTTATATATGTACCACCCTGTAATTTTACCTTTTTTTAGACACTGATTTTTTTTTTTAAATAACTGAACAGAAGAAGGAAAAACAAATGAATAAAAAAAATAATCCATACACCAGATTACTGGTGTCCTCTGTTCATAAAATATCTGTAACAGTTAGACTTGAACAGCTGTAGGTTAAAATTTGGAGGAAAACAACTCTGGGGAAGCGAGTTCCAGAGAGAGGCAGTTCGGGGAATGAAAGAATTCTGATAGGCAGAAGTTCTGCAATATGGCTGAGTGACATTCCAGTCATGAGCGCTACCAGATGCCCGTGTAGCACGAGGGAAGGCATGGAGAGGTGGCACCATGGACGCAGCTTCGTCTGAGCATTTGTCAAAAAAATATCTGTAAAATAATGCCAGGGAGGCAACATTCCTTCTTACATGCAGGGGAGGTAGTTTATTTGTAATGGCAGGGTTGTTAATGATTCTAACAGCTTTGTTCTGAATTTTGTTTAGTTGTTTTAATGCAACCTCTCCACATCCATTCCCCAAGGGTGAGCAATATTGAAGCTGAGAGCGCACATGACTCTTATAAATTATAACTAACTGCTCATCAGCGAAGAAGTTACGGACTCTGTACAATAATCCAGGTTTCTTTGAGGCGGTTTTAGCAAGTGATCTGACATGAGAGGTCCAGCTGAGGTCATGGTTAAGTGAGACGCCAAGTTAAGTTTAGGGTAGATCTCTTATAGAGGACGGGTTAATTAATGCTGTTCTAACCTCTTTAATCCGGAAAGCGTCTTCTGAGCAAGGTAAAGTCGTCTGGAAGGAGCAAAAACCGTGAGAAACAACCCCCTCCCCTCCACCGTCATCTCTTATAGCTCCTTTACGTAGTGCCTCCCTAAACCTCCTTAACTCGTGCACCTTCGTAGACCCTGCAGCCTGTTAGTGTCTTAATAAACAGTGTCACCTTACCTCTTGCGCCAACACTAAATTTGCTACTTAGTTCATTACAGCCACCCACCTTAATCCTTCCCCTCTCCGTCCTCACTCCCTCTTCCACTCCCCACCTCCTCTTCCTCTGTCCCTGTCATTTCCTTCTCACTTCATTCATGATGTTCAAAGCATGGACTGCGTACCAGTAACCACAGAACAGTATCGACTTATTCCATTTACTGACAGGATGTGTTACCCTTTCAGCTTAAAATACTATGAAATTGTGGGTTCCTTTCATCCATTCCAGTGAAGGTTTCAGTGACAGCTTTTCTCTGCTTCGTAGTGGTCTTTCTTATTATTTCCTGCCGGTTTTGGATGGAGGGTTTGGTATGTGGATGGGAGGGAGAACCTTCTTGCATTCCTATTTTTGTCTTTCATAGATAGCATAGTTTTTATCTCAAACCAAGTCTCTCTCTCTCTCTCTCTCTCTCTCTCTCTCTCTCTCTCTCTCTCTCTCTCTCTCTCTCTCTCTCTCTCTCTCTCACACACACACACACCTCCACCTCGAAAGGATCAGTGGGTCTATTGCTGTTTGCTTTCTTTAGTACCCCCACTCTCCCAGTAATTTCCATTCCATTTCCTCTTTCTTCACCCTCTCCCACCCTCCCCCTCTTCTTCCTACTTCCCCCTCTTCTAGCCTCCCCCACTTCCTCTCCCCCAAGCCTTTCCCACCCTCCCCTCTCATTTCCCTGGCACTCCCCCTCCTCAAGTCTCTCCGACTTTCCTCATTTTCCTCCCACTTTCCCTCATCCACCCTCACCTACTCTTCCTCCTCCCTCTCACTTCTCTTTCTGCCACTGTCTCTCTCTCTTTCTGACTTCCCTCCCATTACACCTCCTCTCTCTCTCTCTCTCTCTCTCTCTCTCACGTCCACCAACTCTTTGAAATGACCTACTGCTTTCCCGTAGAGTATTTTTTTTCCTTTTCGTTTCTTTTTTCTTTCTTTCCTTCCTCCTCCTCCTCCTCCTCCTCTTCTTCTTCCTCTTCTTCTTCTTTCCTTTTTCTTCTTCTTTTTCTTCTTTCTTCTTTTTCTTCTTCATCTTTTCTTCTTCTTCCTCTTATTCTTCTTATTCTTCGTTGTCGTCGTCGTAGTCTTCTTCTCCTTCTTCTTCTTCTTCCAGTCCCCAGGTGGCCACTATCCGGCACTCAACCGTACGTGAAAGGCATTAGGCTTTAACGGGGGGAGGGGGCTCCGTTTCACCCCACCTCCGTTTCCCCCCTACCCCTCGCCTCTTACACCCCTTCTTAAATCTCCTCCCTTCTCGCTTCACCTTTCTTCTTTCCCCTCCCTCTCTTTCTCTTTCTCACCTTCAACCCTTCCTCTTCCCTCCTTCCATCACACCTTCCTTACCCCACCACTTTCCTCTTCTCCCCCTCCTCCCTCTCTCCCTCCTTGTCCTTCATTTCACCCTGTCTTATTTCTCTCCCCTCCCCCGTCACTTCCCCCACCCCTGTCTCTTCCCCTCCCCTCCCCTTCCGCTTCCTCTCTCCTCCCTCACTCCATCTTCCCTTTCCCCTCCCTCACACCTCTTTCTCACTCCTTCACACGTCTTTCTCTCTCCCCTCCCCCACCTCTCCTTCCTTGTCCCCTCCCGTAACACTGCTTTCTCCCTTCCCTGCACCTGCCTCCCTTTCTCCTCCCTCACACCTCTTTCTTCTTTCACATGTCTTTCTCTCTCCCCATCCCCACCTCTCCATCCTTGTCCCCTTCCCTAACCTCCCTTCATTCTCCCTTCGCTGAACCTGCCTCCCTTTCTCTTCCCTCACACATCTGTGTTCTCCCTCACACTTCTCTCTGTCTGTCTCTTTATCACTCTCTCTCCCTCCCCTCAAGTCTCCTTCCTTATTCCCTCCCTCAACTCCCTTTCCCTCTCTCCCCACATACCCTCCCTTCCCTCTCGCTTCCACTAACCCTCTGGCCCTTCCCCTTCCTCCATCTCTCCTCCTCCTCCTCCCCATACCGTCCTCCTCTTGCTTCCCTCACTCCCATGCCCTTTCTTCCACCCTCCCCCTTCCCTTCTTCTTCCCCCTCCCCCTTCCCTTCTTCTTCCACCCTCCCCCTTCCCTTCTTCTTCCACCCTCCCCCTTCCCCTCTTCTTCCCCCACTTCCTTCCCCTCTTTTTCCCATCCTCTCTCCCTTCTTGTTCCCCCCTTCTCACTTCCTCTTCTCTTTCACCCTCCCCTTCCTTTTCCTCCCCCTTCCCTTCCCCTGTTCTCCTTCTTCTTCTTCCTCCTTCCCCTTCCCTTCCCTTCATCTTCTTCCCTTCCCTTCTTCTTCTTCCCCCTTCCCCTTCCCTTCCCTTCATCTTCTTCCCTTCCCTTCCCTTCCCTTCCCTTCCCTTCCCTTCCCTTCCCTTCCCTTCTTCTTCTTCTTCTTCTTCTTCTTCCCCCTCCCCTTCCCTTCTTCTTCTTCTTCTTCTTCCCCCTCCCCTTCCCTTCTTCTCCTTCCCTCCCCTTCCCTTCTTCTTTTTCCCTCCCCTTCCCTTCTTCTTCCCTCACTTCCTTCCCCTCTTTTCCCTCCTCCGCTTCTCCTCTTTTCCCTCCTCCGCTTCTCCTCTTCCTCCTCCGCTCCCCTTTCCTTCTTCACCCTCTCCCTTCCCCTCTTTTTCCTCCTTCCCCTTCCCTTCTTCCCTCTCCCCTTCTTCCCCCTCCCCTTCTTTCCCTTCCCTTCTTCTTCTTCCCCCTCTCCCTTCCCTTCTTCTTCCCCCTCTCCCTTCCCTTCTTCCTCCTCCCTTTCCCTACTTCCCCCTCTCCCTTTCCTTCTTCCCCCTTCCCCTTCCCTTCTTCCCTCTCCCCCTTCCTTTCTTCCCCCTCCCCTTCCCTACTTCCCCCTCCCCGTCCATTCCTCTTCCCCCTCCCCCTTCCATTGTTCTTCCTCCTCTCACTTCCCTTCTTCTTCCCCTTCCCTTCTTGTTCCCCATCCCCCTTCCTCTCTTCTTTCACTCTTCCCTTCTCTTCTTCCCCCTCCCTACCCCTCGCTTCTTCTTCCCCCTCCCCCTAGCCTTCTTCCCCCTCCCCTTCCCTTCTTCCCCCTCTCCCTTTTTTATCCCCCCCTCCCTTCCCCCGTCTTCCCTTCCTCCTCCTTCCCCTCTTCTTCCCCCTTCCCATTCCATCCTTCCCCTCCGACAAATCATCCCTCCCCGCACTTCCACTTCCACAAAAATACGCTTCTTGTCTCCTTTTCAATACTTACAAAACAATCCGTAAATAATCATTTTTATTTCTCCTTCTCCTCGCTTTGCCCTCACTTTTTTTTCTTTCCCTTCCTCCTCCTCACCCGCATTCTTCCTCATCCTCCCCATCCTTCTTCATAATCTTTCCTAAAGAATTTTACAGTTACATTAGAAAGAAAAAGGTTATGACTACATCAATAGGTCCTCTAGAAACAAACAATGGCAAACACACTGAAAATGAGGTTGAAATGGCAAACATTCTTAACGATTACTTTGCGTCTGTTTTTACAGTAGAAAACACCACCAGAAACCTACTGTTACCCACAAACCAAGCAAATAGCACAGTCCTTAGTAACTATGCTATCCATAATAACGATATCCTTTCATCCATAAATAGTACGAACATAAACAAAACCCCCTGGCCCCGATAAAATATCACCGAGAATTCTCTAAAGAAGCAAAACATGAGTTACTGCTGCCACTCTCTGTCTTATTCAATAAATCATTAAGTACTGGGAAAGTTCCATGCGAATGGAAACTAGCAAATGTAACATCAGTTTTCAAAAAGGAAATGAGTCGCACCCAGGAAATTACAGACCAATCAGCTTAACATCAGTAGAAAAAATTATAAGAGATAAAATAGTTAATTATCTAGAAGAAAATAATATAATTAAAGACTCGCAGCATGGATTCAGACATCGTCGTTCATGCTTAACTAACTTACTGGACTTCTTCCATGATGTTTACAAATCATACGATGATTCAAGAGCAGTAGATATAATTTACCTCGACTTTCAGAAAGCATTTGACACTGTCCCTCACAAGCGTCTCATGAGAAAAATAGAAGCACATGGAATAAAAGGAAATACGCAAAAATGGTTATAAGACTGGCTTTCAGACCGAAAACAGCGAGTTGTGATAAACGGAAAGGAATCCAAATGGCGTAATGTGATCAGCGGCGTTCCCCAAGGCTCAGTACTTGGACCGATACTTTTTATTATATATATAAATGAAGAAAGTTAAATCGGGGAAAGCCCCAGGAACTGATGGAGTGTGTGGTGAAATGCTGAAGCATGGGGGAGAGATAGTAGTAGAATGGATGTGGAACATGTGCAGATTGGCCTGGGAGGAAGGTAGAGTCCCGGAGGATTGGAAGTCAGGTATAATTATTCCCTTGTACAAAGGAAAAGGGGAAAAAGAAGTGTGTGGTAATCATAGGGGCATTTGTCCTCTTAGTATAATAGGAAAAGTGTATGGTAGGATACTTATTGACAGAGTTAGAGAAAGAACAGAGGAATTAGTTGGAGAAGAACAGGGAGGCTTTAGGAAGGGAAGAGGTTGTGTAGATCAGATATTCATTCTTAGATTTTTAGTGGAAAAGTTTCTAGAGAAGGGAAAGAAGTTGTATGCGGCTTTCATGGATTTGGAGAAAGCATATGACAGGGTGGATAGACAAGGATTGTGGAAAGTATTAAGAATATATGGAGTAGATAGGAAGTTACTGAATGCTGTGAAGAGTATGTATGATGGTGCGAAGGCTGCAGTGCGTGTGGATGGTGAACTAAGTGAACTTTTCTCTTTGAAAGTTGGGTTGAAACAGGGATGTGTCATGTCTCCATGGTTGTTCAATCTGTACATGGATGGGGTAATAAAAGAGGTACAAGGTAGGCTAGTGGATGTTGGAGTGGCCATGGTGAGAGAGGATAGTGTTTGGAAACTCCCTGTACTGTTGTTTGCAGATGATACTGTGTTGTTGAGTGAAGACGAAGGAGAGCTGCAAGGCTTGGTGGATGAGTTTGGGAGAGTGTGTAAGAAACGGAATCTAAAGGTGAATGTAGGGAAGAGTAAAGTGATGGTCTTTGAGAGAGGTGAAGTCAGTGAATGGATAGCGAGGTTGGATGGTGAGGAATTGGAAAATGTGAGTACGTTTAAGTACTTGGGTAGTGTGATGAGTAAGGATGGAGGTTTGGATGGTGAAGTGCTTGAAAGGGTACAGCAGGGAAGAAAGGTTGCTGGTTCTTTGAAAGCAGTGATAAGAAACAGGGAAGTGAGCATGGAAGTGAAAAAGTTACTACATGACAATATTGTGATACCAACTCTAACGTATGGAAGTGAAGCTTGGACGTTGTTGAAAGGACACAAGTCAAGAGTGAGAGCAGTGGAAATGAGTTATTTAAGAGGAGCCTGTGGAGTCACGTGGAGAGACAGGCTGACGAATGAGGATGTAAAGGAGCGTTGTGGTGTGGATGTGGATGTGATAGGAAGCGTTATGAGGAACACACTGAGGTGGTTTGGCCATGTGGAGAGGATGGAGGGTGAAAGACTGACGATGAGAGTGTATGTGAGTGAGGTGGAGGGGGGAAGAGGGAGGGGGAGGCCGAGGATGAGATGGAGGAATGGGGTGGAGAGGTATATGAGAGAGGGGGGTGTGAGTTAGGAGCAGGGGAGTGAAATGGCTCGGGACAGGGCGACTTGGAGGCGATTTGTTTGTGGCCACCCTAAACGGGATTGAGGCGTCTGGCAATAGATAGATAGATAGATAAATGATATTGATGAGGGTCTAAATTGTAAAGTATCCAAATTTGCAGATGATACTTAAATTACCAGTAAAGTCACTTCAAAATTACAGTGGCAGCAGTTACAAAATGACCTTAATACTTTAGTAAGCTGGGCAGAAAAATGGCAAATGAAATTCAACACAGAAAAATGTGAAGTACTTCATATTGGAAGTAACAATGTCCATGCGAATTACAAAATGAACAATATTCAGTTATCAAGTACAGACAGTGAAAAGGATCTTGGTGTGATAATATCAAATGACCTAAAACCAAGCAAGCAGTGTACCGATGCGGTTAAAATTGCAAACAAGCTAGTGGGTTTTATTGGAAGAACTTTCGAGTTTAAATCGGAAAAAGTCATACTTGCCTTGTACAACTCGCTAGTGCGCCCCCATCTTGAGTATTGTGTGAAATTCTGGTCTCCGTACTACAGAAAGGACATTGAAAAATTTGAGAAAATTCAGCAAAGAATCACAAAAATGATACCATGACTTAGAAACAAACCATATGAGGAACGCCTTGAAGAACTTAAATTCTTTAGCCTAACGAAGCGCAGGTTAAGAGGGAACCTTACTGAAGTTTTCAAAATCATGAAAGGATATGACAACTTAGACATGAATAAATATTTTGATATAGACCGGTTGAGTCAAACCAGAAGTAATGGCTGCAAAATTATGGGAAAGCGATTCCAATCCCACGAAGCAAAATACTTCTTCTTTAACAGAGTTGTAAATATCTGGAACAGATTACCTTCAGATACCGTGAACAGTATCTCAATTGAGACATTCAAAAACAAATTAGACAAGTATTTGCATGAGAATCCTCAGCTGACTCTTTCTCTGTCCGAATAACTTGCTTTTATAGCTACGGTACATGTAAATTCATGCCCCTTTTGTCTACAAGACACCCCGTAAACAACGTACCCGTACATAGTGTTGCGTCACGTTATTTTACATTTTCAATTTATTCAGTGCAAACAAAGCAATATAAGCACAGATTAGGATCTGCACAGATGACCCTGAGTTAACGGTCACTACTCTTACTTTCGACCTGTGATGGGCTGTGGATCACTGAGGGTCCCTGTTAGTCAAGCGACCACCATCGGGATTTTTTTTAATGTACCAGGGGTCACTGCTTCAGGATGAAACTTGTGTACTTGTCCCACATGGGAGAGTTCCCTGTCTCAGTGGAGTGAACGGAGCTAGGGCCTGATTGACTGCTGCCTTCCTTAAAAGCGCCAGGCAAGGCTGCCGCACCACCCCTAAACATCCACACTGTGCAGTCCCCTTGTGTCTACAGGACACCCCGTAAACTTAACATAGCATCACGTCACGTCATTATACGTTTTTCGATTTATCCAAAGCAAATGAGGTAATATACAGTAAGCACAGATTAGAATCTGCACAGATAACCCTGAGTTAACGGTCACTACTCTTACTTTCTGACCTGTGATGGGCTGTGGATCACTGAGGGTCCCTGTTAGTCAAATGACCACCATCGGGATTATTTTAATGTACCAGGGGTCACTGCTTCAGGATGAAACTTGTGTACTTGTCCCACATGGGAGAGTTCCTTGTCTCAGTGGAGTGAACGGAGTTATTGCCTGATTGACTGCTGCCTACCTAAAAAGCGCCAGGGAAGGTTGACGCACCACCCCTAAACATCCACTCTGTGCATTGCACATCCACACTGTGCACTGTGCAGTCCCCTTTTATCTAAGACACCCGACTTATATATATTTTTCAATCTCCCTGATGCAGAGAAAGCAATATAAGCACAGATTATGATCTGCACAGATAACCCTGAGTTAACGGTCACTACTCTTACTTTCGACCTGTGATGGGCTGTGGATCACTGAGGGTCCCTGTTAGTCAAGTGACCACCATCAGGATTTTTTTAATGTACCAGGGGTCACTGCTTCAGGATGAAACTTGTGTACTTGTCCCACATGGGAGAGTTCCTTGTCTCAGTGGAGCGAACGGCGCTAGGGCCTGATTGACTGCTGCCTACCTTAAAAGCGCCAGGCAAGGCTGCCACACTACCCCTAAACATCCACACTGTGCAGTGTGTAGCTTCCACTTTATGTCCACAGACTTCCCATTAACTCAAAATACCGGTTTATAATGTCATGCCGTAACTATTATTTTATTTGTTAATTTCTCTTTCAGGTTACTCAATCGGGTAGCTTATAGATAAAGCATTATAGAATGTGACTTTTCCTTTCCGGTGTTTCCTATAAAATTTCCATGTCAGTTTTTCCATGCTGCATGGTGGTTTTTCTGGGTGGTTTTTCTGACTTTTTCCTCGAGGGTTTGGTGGTGGGGGGAGCCTTCTTGCTTTACTATCCTTATCCTTCAGCATGTAGAGTTAGATCTTGTAGTCATAGTTTTCTCTAACAAGCAGCCTCGAAAGGACCATAAGGTCTGTTGCTGTTTGCTTTCCTGTGTAATCCTGTGTAATCTTTCTTACCAAGTTCAGCGTAAATAATTCGTTTTAAATTTTTGTGCTCTTCCTTTTATAGAACTCCTCCTTATTCTCCTCCTCCTCCTCCTTCTCTTCCTCCTATTCCTCTTCTTCCTCCTCCTCTACTGTAGTTGTTTTTATCTCCGCCAACGAAGGTGGATCAAAGTTATGTAGTCATCGGAGTCTGTTTGTGTACAAGTCAAAAAGTTGTTCTCGGATTTCAGTGACATCTGGTGGATAGGTGGGCAGTGGGTCACAGAAGAGTTCATAATTGGGTTTTGAGGTGGATCCGAAGCCAAATCCAGAGGCAGGAATAAACCATAAATTTCACCAGTGTTGGCTGAGGTATGCGCTGTTTGAGATTGTGTAACAGGGCATTTTAAGACCTTATAATTAATTGACTATGGGATACCGTAAATGTATGGGTCCGGTAGGAAATTGGAATTATAGCAGTAAGTAATAAATTTATATGGCGTTGGCTGAGGTATGCGCTCTTTGAATGTTTTCTTGTTGTTGTTGTTACCACGGTCAGCGAAGTTCGACTATCCATTCATCTGTGTCTCTTTGTGTGTTGCGTACAAAATAGATCTAAAAGTTGACGTCGGATTTCAGTTAAATCTGGTAATAGGAGAGCAATGGGTCAAGGACGAGATTTTGAGGTGGATCCGGATCGTGGTACATGAATAAATAAAACATTTTAGTGACGTTGGCGAGGGTATGCGCTCTCTAAGTATTTTCAGGTTGTTATTGTTGTTTTGTTGTTATTGTTACTCTTGTCTGTTTCACCCATATTCAACAGTAACTACACAAAAACCAATTTCAGTGATCAACTACACCCATTTCCTCAATATTTGCCGTATACTGCTTCTTTTGATTTTCGCATTTTTTCACTTTTCCTTTTTTTTTTTTTTTTTTATTTTTTTTTTTTTCTCTCAGTCGTACATGTTGTTGTCATCGTCTGTCAAGCCTAAACTAACACCGATTCCAGTTGCCAACCTGGGCGTTATATTCGCATCTTGTTTTTGTAATGAGTTCGCCTTCCCTCATCCCTCACCCCCTCCAGCCAAGTTCCTGAATATGTATGCACAGCTGAGGTAATACAAAGTGTACTGAGTTAAATAACTCGGGAGATTTATTAACAGGGGTGTTCCAGATTCGTATGGCCTTTGTGTGTGTGTGTGTGTGTGTGTGTGTGTGTGTGTGTGATTTTTTTTTTTTTTTTAGGTTGCCTTTTTGCTGTTAGACATTACTTTTTGTTTATATTTCAAGAATACTATTACATATACTTTTATGTTAATAAAATGTTGGTTTATAGGATGGTTATTTATGTTTGAGATTCTTCTTCATACAGTTCTGTTTTCTTTTTTTTTTTAATGGTGTTTGTTAAGGCTACATACATGGCCGTTAATACCTGTTCCAAGGCGTGATACCAAATAACAGAAGTTAGCGCTTATAATTATATCTAGTTTCTCATCTGTGGTCTATACAGCTCTTAAATTTATGTAATTGTGTATCGACCTAAAATTAAAGACTGTAGGGCGTAACTGTCAGAGACTTCCTACAAAACAAGTAGCTATGAACCTAAAATTAACGACTATGGTGGATACTTGCCAGAAGTGAGTACAAAATAATCACCTAAACTGTAAGACCTTAGTGAATAACCCTGGAAAATGAGTGACTACAGAGTGAATTAGAAAGCATTCACAGAGTGCATGCCTCCGCCAATGCCATTGCCATTAGTATGGATCCGGATCCGGATGCGGATCTGCCCCCAAATTTAATCAGTTCTTTCCTGACCCATGGCCCACAAAATTTTATTGACATTCATTCAGAACTTTTGGAGATACTGTGCGGGGTACTCCGGGTCCTGGTCTGGATTCGTTCCAAATTTTAATCACTTCTTGCTTGCCCCCATGGCCCACCGTTCCACAAAACTTCATTGAAATTCATAGAGAACTTTTGGAGATATCGTATGGATAAACAGACAGGCAGACAGCCAAACGGACAGACAAACAAACATAGGTGAATACATAACCTCCTCCAACTTCGTTGGTGGAGGTGATAACGACAGACCTGATACGACCATAGTAAACACATGGCAAAGAATGTGACTATAAAATGAATGACCACCTAGACGAAAGAGTGGCGCATATTTCCTGCAAAAACTAGGGACTTCAATATCAAGAGCCACCTAAAATGAAAGATAATACGAACATCCATTGGAAAATTGAAAAATATGAGTAAACTGCAAAAATAAAAGATTTTAATAATTACTTGACAGTGAAAAGTTACCACTACATAACCACACGCATAAAATGAACAGTGAATAGGAGTGACAAGGAAATAAATGGGTTGGGTTTGTCTGTGAGGAGTTAATGAGTAAAAAACGATAGCGGCTGAAAAGTACGGGAAGGGCTGTTGACAGAAGGATTTATTTGAGTCCCCCTACTACCATTTTCTTTACTTTGCTTCTTCCAGTCTTTCGCAGGGTTTCTGTTGAGTTGTAATAATCAGTAGGTAAAGAAAAAAATCGATTAATTGATAGGTGTATAAATACGTAGGTAGGTAGGTAGACGGATAGATAGCAATACACCTGAAAATCAACCAGTCTTCCAGCTTATTTTGGTCTCGCCCTCTGTTTATTTGCTGTCAGTTTCTTTTTCAGTATTTTTCAGTTTCCCAAGGATTTCCTGTTTTCCAGTCGAAGGTTTAATTACTTTCCCTCTTTACTATCATTTTACTTAATTTTATTTTACTTTATTTTTTGTCTGTTCCAGTATCTTTCAGTGTTCCAGTTCATTCCTGGTCTCCCATCTTCCAGTCCACTTAATCATCCACTCATCTAAGCCACCTTATCTTTAAGTCTTACAGTTTATTTAAGACCTTCCTCCCCATCATCTTCCTAGTTTGTCTCTTCCAGTATCTCCCAGGTTTATCTTGTTCTCCAGGGTTTCCAATTTTCCAGGTCACCTAGTTTTCCATTTTGTCTTCCACTTATCAGACACCGATTTTTAAATCTTCCAAATCATAAGTTTTTAGGTTTTAATTTTAGTTCTTCCATTTTCCAATTTATAA
Organism: Coenobita brevimanus; assembly: GCF_032717465.1. NCBI lineage: Eukaryota > Metazoa > Arthropoda > Malacostraca > Decapoda > Coenobitidae > Coenobita > Coenobita brevimanus. The sequence goes on from NC_136954.1 coordinate 37,735,538, forward strand.
GTCTTAAATTATCAGTCTTGCAATTTATCAGTCTTGTAATTTATCAGTCTTTCAGTTCATCAGGCTTCCATTTTATCATACAATTTATCATTCTTCCAGTTTATCAGTTTGGCAGTTTGGCAGTCTTCCATTCATCATTCTTCCATTTCATCAGCCATCAAAGTTATCATTCATCTAGGCCGCTTTGTCTTTCAGCCTGTTAACACTCAGGCTCCTATAACCTACCCGCAGCTGAATGAAATCGTCTAACTCAAGATTTAATAGCATACTGTCGTTTAATGGTACTAGTATTCACGTTCTTTGGCCCACTTGTTTAGGTGAAATTATTTGGCGTTAGCGCGAACAGAATAATAGAACTGTGACGACGGTAGAGAGGATTATTTTTACCACTAATGACATTTTTGGACCTGTGACTCATTTTAAGCATAGTAGTCAAAGAGGAGTGGATGAGTGGACTTGTCGCGACAGTGTGAGGATCATTGCTGACAGTATCAGCTCTAACTTTACGACTAACTCTGGTGGATGATATCTGGCTTAGGTAAGTAAATTATGAAAGAAAGGAAAGAAAGAATTATAGATAGATATAGAGAGACAGACAGATGGATAGATAGATAGATAGGTAGGTAGGTAGGCAGGTAGGTAAATAGACAGAGATAAGATTGTAATTGTGAAAAATATAATCCATAAATAAATTAGGGCGTACACCTCGACTGCAGTCATGAACAGGTGTGCCCTTAAACCCATGCTTTTTGGCTGATGATTGATTTTTTTTATCTTTTTCATTTTAACGACAGAATCACGGTCCCACTTTTATTATTATTAGTTTTATTATTTTATAACCAGTCAGTCCAGTCCAGCCAGATATTTAGCATTCATACGTTTCACCTTTGATGCTGCAAAATGTCATCTATTGATTTCAGGTTCTTGTTTTTTCATTGTTATTTCTAGAAGAAGTGAAGCATCGGTCGACATTTACATCATGAAACGAACAAAATTCTCTCTCTCTCTCTCTCTCTCTCGGGTTATCTAGCTATATCCAACCATCTATCTGTCTATCTATCTCTTCATCCATCTATCCATCCATCTATCTGTCTGTATATGCCTGTCTATTAGCAAATGAAAATATCTGTAGAAACTGTAATAAACTAAAACCAATCAATCACACCAAATACGTTCGCCTGTAATGCAAAATACCATCAGTTTTGACACACTATCTACCTACACACATATCACTGTAAACGCCGGGTCTGTCTATATTAATTTGTCTGTTATGTATGCTGAGTATGGTGGTATTTGATTTAAGTGACAGAGGAGGATAGTAAGGAATAATAAGCAAAGTAAGTCACATGGGAAGTGGTGTTATGCCGTTTCCTGAACCCCACGAGACCACTGGCCCTAAATCACGAGTATATCCTGGGCATTGGAAAGGTAGACAGTAACCTCACCCTATCCCTCTCACCCCAGTTATATTGAATGCTGTGAAAACTTTATAGCATTCCGTTTTTGCCCGTGGCCGGAGCAAATATAGAGCAGGGTTTGGATTTTCTTTTTCTTTTTGTGTGTGTGTCGTTCCTCTGTTCATCTTCATTAAATTCGTCATGTGTAACCCTGCGGCCTGTATAAGAGAGAGAGAGAGAGAGAGAGAGAGAGAGAGAGAGAGAGAGAGAGAGAGTGGACATTTGAGCAGCAGGCGTCGTAAGTCTCCAGTGTGTCGGATTTATGACACTTGTTTCTGACACGACGAAGGGTGGGGCAGAAGGGAAACCAACTCTCTCTCTCTCTCTCTCTCTCCGGCCCTCGGAATCTCTACTTCAGTACAATGACGACCATGTAAGGGCAGTTGCTTACCTGCGGTCGATGGGTCTGGTGGGCCAAGCAGGCTGGCATTGAAAAACAACAGCAGTAACAGCACCGATGACGCACCGCACCGTTGTTTATAATTCTGTCCTTGCTGGGTTAAGTCTGTTGACACTTTTACTTTGGAGACTTTGGAACAGAAGTTAGATTCTGCGTTCGTTAATCTCGTCAGTACCGGATGGCTTTCCTTTTAGTGAACAGAATCGTCTGGTAGCAGTTAGAAAAATAATGTCGTATTCGGGTTGAAGGGGTTAGGGAGGATATTAAGTGACCGATTTATTTATTTATTTATTTATTTATTTATTTATTTATTTTTTTGTGTGTGTATCTCCTTGAACCCTGTCACTTTTTGCAGGTCGAGTGGTTAAAGTCTGGTTAAAAAGTGGGTGAAGAGTTGGTAAAGAGTGCTTATAGAGTTGGTAAAGAATGATTAAAGAGTTGGTAAAGAATGGTTAAAGAGTTGGTAAGGAGGTTAAAGAGTTGATAAAGAGTAGTTAATAAGGTGATAGAGTAGGTAAATAGTGGTTAAAGAGTTGGTAAAGAGTGGTTAAAGGGATGGTAGAGTGGGTAAAGAGTGGGTCAAGAGTGGCTAAGGAGTGGCTTAAGACTGGTTAAAGAGTGGTTAAAGCGTGGGTAAAGAGTGGTTAAAGAATTACTAAAGAGTGGTGATAGAGTTGGTAAAGAGTGGGTAAAGAGTGGTTTAAGTGTGGTTAAAGAGTAATGAAAGAGTGGTGAAAGAGTGGGTAAAGAGTGGTTTAAGTGTGGGTAAAGAGTGGATAAAGTGTGGTTAAAAATGTGGGTAAAGAGAGAGTAAAGAGTGGTTAAAGTGTCATGAAGTGATTTGTTGTGTGAATGGACGTGCGTTTGATTCTGACGTTTTTGGAGAAAATTAGTTTATTTTAAATCGTTTAAGAGAAAATTTGCGTGTCGTTCACAAGACCCACCGACTTGTCACAAAAACACCCTCGCAAGTGCAGCTCTGAATGACACAGTCCTACCATGTATTCAGTAAAGTCTGTGGGTATTAGTACCGAAATGGAGACATGTGAAGGTGTTTAGCACCTAGGAGGACTGCTGGACCTTGGGAAAGAGATTGTTATGTAAATACCCCATATCAGAAAAAAAAAAAAATCGCAAGCAATATTCTCAAATCCTACCCCAGACATATTCTCTTCCATATTCCCAGACAAATCCAAATATCTTCCATTTTTTCATCCCTAATCGGACTCCCCCATACAACTCCACACGTAAACCTCCATCGAATATACCCCAGCTCTCTCCTTGAGTAAATCCCAAAACATTCAAATACATTTCTGTAAATTGTCAAGCTGCCCACGAGATCTCCCCATGTAAATCACCAAACACATCTCTCTCTAAATCTCCAAGCTGCCCCCAGTAGCCTACCATTCTGTATGTCCCCACCATCTCACCTCAGATACCTCTGTGTAAATTCCCAAGCTGCCCGCGATGAATCCCTGCTTAAGTCCCCAAACATGCCACCTCAGATCTATCTCTTTTCCCCTTTCCGCACACATCCTACCCGGGATATTTCCCCTTCTATCGTAGGCACACTAGCTCCTTTTCTCTCCATCTCTCAACGCAGGAATCAGCCGGTACTCTCAGTCCTTCAGGTATGCTAATGGTCGGCTTTGTGTCCTCAGTTTAACGTTCCCACTGCCTGTGTTACAGGTGAAAGTCACAAGGTGTTGCAGGTGGGTTCTGAGGTAGATGGCAAACGAAACTTAGAGGTGGAGGTACAATACTTGATTTACTGAGTCGAGCGTGCAGGTCTGGCGTGTGAGGAGTCTTAAGCTGCTACTGGTGAGAGGGAGAGCAAAAGGAATGTACTCATCTTGAACTAAGCCTGTCTTATCCACAACAGATTTCCTAACGGTTATACAGTACAATCCCCCATGATCATACAACTAGCTATACAGTTAGGCACATGCATTACACCTGTGATCTTCAGTCTTTCAAGTGATGTGTGTCCACGCATCTCGAAGTGAACGAATCTGGAATTTCGCTTTCATGTTCATTACTATCCTGAATCGTGACCTCAAGGACACCTCTGTGAAGGAGGACAACCTGGCGAATACAGTGACAGCCCTTGAGTGAAAACTTTTGAGCCGACACCTTTTTCATGATGCAAATAGTTCCTTCATTCTGGTGATATAGTTTCCTCTTGCTGTCTCCAGACGACTCATCAATTATTTTATTCAATATTAATAAGGATGGAGTTGAAAAAGGCTCTATCAGACCCCTCAGTTCGAAAAGTCTCTCTCGTCCCCTTCACCAAAATGACATCTAATTTTGATAGCGCCACATTTGTGTGTTTGTTTGTTTGTTTGTTTTTTTAATTAAGATTGTGGCAAACTTTTGCGTTGGAGGAGTTACATATTTCCCCCACTGACACTTTTAACACAAGAGCCTGTCATAAGTTAAATCATCTGCCATACGGTTTTTCCTCTAACGTGGCCAAAAATTGCCACCTCACCATCTTAAATGCTTAGCTGTAACAATAGATTACCTTTAGAATAGGATGTTAGTCACGAAGAAGTGCTATGGAAACGATGCACGTCTGTATTATTATCATTTTTGTGAATATGCCTCGTGGAAAACCTGCAAAAGGATGAAAATCTAGGCCAAGTTCAAGTAAAAGAACAACAGTAGCGAGAACAGGGAAAGAGATCACGGGACTGAAGTTGTTAAAAGCTGAATGAAAACCATGTGAAAACAGATAAAATAAATACCAGGTTTTCGAACTGATGTGATTAGACATTCGAGATAATGGACAGTTGTTGGTTTCGTTATATACTACTTTGCTTCAAGACATTTTGAGTTTGGGGTCACGATTTGGTACTCCCGATATGAAGAAAATAACAATGCAAAGTACCTGAGGCTTCTAATCTTCTCAAACATCATAATTATGCCAACACCAGACGATTTTCTTCAGCTAAAAGATCGATAAAGGCATTGAGACAGATCGGAGTGTCAGAATTTTGGGGGTGTACAGACAGAAATGCAGAATATATTTTCCAGTATAATTAATGTTTCTTCAAGTACACGAAGCACGCACGGATACGCACCCGAACGCACGTAACATACACACGGAAGCATAAATAGACAAATCCAAGCAGATTTACATACACACACACACACACACACACACACACACACACACACACACACACACACACACACACACACACACACACACACACACACACACACACACACACACACACACAGCATGTCAAAAGGAGTGTCAGCAAAAGAGGGGACATGTATGAGTAAATAGTAACACGGTTGAAGTAAAACAAAAACAAAAAAATGTTGGCAGAAAGACCTTAAAAGCTTTGTGAGTATCGATGTCAGTGTTGTTATTTGTTGCTGTGTATTTGATGATGGTAGTTGTGGTTGTTGTTGTTTGTTGTTGTTTACTGTTGTTACTGCTTAACCTCGGTCTGTCTAGCTGAGAAGACCTGTTGACCACAGGTGGGAAACTGCTTCTGTGGATCCGTGCTACAGGTACAGTACAGTACAGTACATACACCGTGTAGGGAACGGGCGCCCCCATCTGATAGCGCCTCGCCAAAGCCGGATCAGGGTCCTTCCCCACGAAGAGGTGCAGGGAAATATGAGTCGGTTTGGCTCCCGAGTGGACGCTGCAACTGCTTCGCTCCGCCGTACACAGAGCCACCACGTGTATGTTCCTCATCAGTTCCTGTTAGTGTAGTTCTTGGTGGAAGTGGTAGTTGGTGGATGTGGTTGGTGATGGCGATAGTTGTTGTTGCAAAAGTGGTTGGTAGTTGTGGCTATTGTTGTAGATTTATCTTGTGGGAGTTGTGGTTGGTGGCTGTTGCAGTGGTTGACAGCTGTGGTTATTGGTGGTAGTTGTGACTGGTGATTGAAGTTGTTGGTGGCGATAGTTGTAGTTGCAGAAGTGGTTGGTAGTTGTTCAGGATGGCTATAGATTTTGGTGGTAGCTGTTGTAGGTGGCTGCGGTAATGAATGGTTGTGGTTCATGGTGGTAGTTTTGATAGTGGTTGTAATTGCTGATGATAGCTGTGGCTGTGAAATTGGGTGGCTGTTGTGACTGGTCGATGTAGTTCTTGTATGGATTCATTTTGTGGTGGTAGTTGCAGGTGGTTGATACAGTTGGTAGTTGTGGTTGATAGTTGTTGTTGATGGTGAATTTTGGTTGATGGTGGTAGGCTGGTGGTTGTCTTGGTGATGGTGGGTTTGGTTGTTGGTAATGATTGTGGTTGATTGATGTAGAGTTGTTGGTGTTGATCGCCGTTGATATTGTAGGTGTGGTTCATGGTGGTAGTTGTGGTTGTTAGTGGTGGGGTCCGTGATTGATAGGATTGATGCGGTTGGTGGTTGTACTTGTGGTTGTAATTCATAATGGTTGCAGGTGTGGTTGTGATGATGGTTTTAGTAGATAGGATAGTTGTGGTTTGTGGTTGTACTTTGGTTGTAGTCGTGGTAGTGGTGGTTAATGGTGACGATGGTGATGATGATTGCTTTGATGGATTGGATAATTGGGGTTGATGGTTGTACTTTTGGTCAGAGGCGGTGGTGAAATTGATTGTTGTAGTTGTGGTGGTTGTAGCAATGATCGTGGTAGTTGTGGCTAATGGTTGTAGTTGCTGTTGTTCATGGTGGTTGTGTTGAATGGGTGATATTGGTGGATGTAATTGTTATTGTTGATTGTAGTTTAGTGGTACCGGTATCAGTCATACCTCTTGTCGTGTTTGTAAGTTTTCTGTGGATAGCGTTTTTGCTGTTAGTAATGGTCAAAATTTTCCTTCCTAGAGTTAACTAATTGCAGGCTTTCCCAACCAACTAAATTTAACCTAACCTAACCCATCCTGATCTGACCTAACCTAACCCATCCTGGTCTGACCTAACCTAACTTAACCCATCCTGACCTGACATAACGTAACCCATCCTGACCTAACCTAACCTAACCCTTCCTGACCTAACCTAAACCATCCTGACCTAACCTAACCTAACCCGTCCTGACCTAACCTAACCTAACCCGTCCTGACCTAACCTAACCTAACCCATCCTGACCTAACCTAAACCAACCCATCCTAACCTAACCTAATCCATCCTGACCTAACCTAACCCATCCTGACCTATCCTAACCTAACCTAACCCATCCTGACCTAATCTAACCAAACCCATCCTTACCTAACTTAACCTAACCCATCCTGACCTAACCTAACCTAACCCATCCTGACCTAACTTAACCTAACCCATCCTGACCCAACCTAACATAACCTAACCCATCCTGACCTGACGTAACCTAACCCATCCTGACCTAACCTAACCTAACCCAACCCATCCTGACCTCACCTAACCTGACTATTTCATACCTTTCAACCCCAGATTAACTCAAACCCATCCCACTCCTTTGCTCAGCCAGTTTACATTCAGTTCCTCCTCTCCTATCCACCTTCCTCTTCTTGTTTAAAGCAATATTCCCCGCATCTTAAAAATCGCCCATGCAAACGTCGTAAGGCTTAAACTGTTGTTGATACAGCTTTAGGCCCGCACCGCCTAACAAGTGAAAATACGCCTCATCCCCTCATAGCAAGGCAGTCCAAAGCTCTTGTAGTAATATTGCCTTTTATTATGAAGCTTATTTTAATACTTTTCTGGTTTCCTCTACAGTTTTATATTTTACACTGATTACCACCAGAAACACACACACACACACACACACACACACACACACACACACACACACACACACACACACACACACACACACACACACACACACACACACACACACACACACACACACACACACACACACACACACACACACACACACACACACACACACACACACACACACACACACACACACACACACACACACACATTTCCACTTTCACTCATACTCGCACTCACACTGTCTCTCACTGCCCTCTTACATGGAGTCTCAGAGATCACTGCAAGGCATTTTATTGTGACAATATCGAATCACTGCCAACGGACCCCTTGCCATAAAAGCCTTTGGCATTCGCAAAGGGAGCATGAAACTAATTTAATTTACACGGGGAGAGGGAGGTGTGGAGTATTCAAAGGAGAATGGGGGAGACAGTGAGTCTTATCGTAGGGCATGGAGGCGGAGGCCGACCTAAGCATAAATGAATATATAACGTGTATTATACATTGCATATATAGAAAACGCATATATATATATATATATATATATATATATATATATATATATATATATATATATATTTTTTCGGAACAGAGAAAGATAATGTACACTCCAAGTGAGAATACTAAAAATCACTACTGTCCCGTAAAGTTCCAGGTTCAAAATAAAAGAGTTAGGTAAAATTACAAGTTAAAGTTTAATGCTCAAACTAACAACTAAACATTCAGGACTCATAAGGATAATGTAATGGCTAAAAACAGATTAAATATATGGTTAACTGCAAATAGCCTCTATTAACACGAAATTAGCAAGAGTAAATTTATCTAAGTCAGCCCTGATAAAATGAGAAAGCAGGATAATACTCAGTGAATGCAAGATATATTATTACAGATACAAAATATTATCAAAAATGACTGACATAAAAACACATGAATCACAAAAACCCTACTAGGCCCAAGAACCAACACCCCATGCTACACAGTACAAGAAAAAATGCAATAACACTCATACTCAAATTACACAGCTGCTAGATGGTTGGAGACTTCCTGAGCACTCACAATAATAACAACTGTACAGGGGAGGACAGAGATGTGAACAAAATGAGGAGTAGATCTAAGTGGCAATAATGCAGAGACTGAGCTCATTATATAGGGGCCGGCAGAGCTTGATACAACTTGTAAGAAGGACGCGCAAATGAAGCCATGGGGACAAAGAGTTGACAATCCTGCTCTGAACAACAGAAAGAACGACTTACTCTACTATAAGGGAGGAGGGGGGGAGTGAGGTAGAACACGCTCGTGATCAAACATGCAGCATACTGTACGTTAGAATTACACAAAGGCTGATGAAATCATAGGCTGTGTAACACCTCCCCACAAAGAAAAAAGAAATTTACAAAGGAAATTTCTTATTACTCTAAAACAATCTGTCTAAAATCTAGATAAGCAATCTGCAGTAACATTTTCTTTCCCCTTGACATGCTGTATGTCTAATGAATACTGAAGAAGTAGACTCCATCTTGTCAATCTCTGATTTTTATCTTTAAACTTACTAAGGAATTTCAGTGGGTTATGATCGGTATAAATGACTATGGGGTCAAAACCAGAACACAAATAAAATGAAAAATGCTGTAAACCCAAAATCAAGGCCAAAAGCTCTTTCTCAATAGTTGAGTAGTTCTTTTGAGGTGGAGTGAACTTCTTACTGTAATAAGTTACAGGGTGTTCAATACCCTGATCATCCTCTTGCAGCAAAACAGCCCCAGCTCCTGTATCACTTGCATCAACAGCCATCTTAAAAGGCTTAGCAAAATTTGGAGTAGCGAGCACTGGCTGACTTAATAGGATAGCTTTAAGTTTGTTGAAAGAGGATTCACAGCTATCGGTCCAGACAAATTTAACTCCCTTTTTCAGTAGGTCTGTAAGTGGTGATACAAGAATTGAAAAATTAAGAACAAATCTCCTGTAATAACCAACCATTCCCAAAAATCTTTGTACCTCTTTCCTACTTTTAGGTCTGGGAAGATCACCTATAACCTGAACCTTAGCTCCTGGTGGTGCAACATGTCCATCACCAATTATGTACCTAAGGTACTGAACTTTAGCTTGACCAAACTCACACTTTGATAAATTAGCTACAAGATTAGCATGAACCAAACGCTCAAGAAATTTACTGACATGGCATAGGTGATCTTTCCAGTTGTCACTGAAGATTAATACATCATCAATATAAACAACACACCCTGCCAAACTCTCTGTTACAACATTCATGAGCTTCTGAAATGTGGCTGGTGCATTCTTCATACCATATGGCATTACAGAACATGCAAAAGTCTTTCCTAGTGTTACAAAACATGAGATCTCCCTAGCACGTTCAGTCATAGGTACTTGCCAGTATCCCTTTAACAAATCAAACTTACTTATGTACCTAGCCTTTCCGATCTTGTCTATGCAATCTTCCACGCGAGGGAGAGGGTAAGTGTCTGTTTTGGTTATCTGATTAACACATCTGTAGTCGATGCAAAGCTGCTGTGACCCACCTGGCTTAGGGACTAGAGTGACAGAACTCCACTCGCTCTGACAGGGCTCAATCATCTTGTCATCCAACAGGTAGCCAAGCTCCTTCTGGATGAGAGGAACTTTCACTGGGTTCACACGGTAAGGAGGCAATTTAATTGGCTTTGCATCTCCAACGTTGACATCATGCATCAACACAGTGGTTCTTCCTGGAGTGTCACGGAACACTTGCGGGTACTCCTGCAGTAATGCCGAAAACTCCTGCCTTTCCTCGGGAGGTAGATGAGAAAGCTTAGTCTGGAGATCATTCATGATATCAGGATTCTTCCCCAAACTATCACTCAGGCTCATGCTGCATGGGAGAGCTTCACTTGCAGACTCGGGTGGAACAGCTACAGTGCAGAGTGGGTTATTTTCGTCCCGCCTGTGATATAACTTTAGCATGTTGATGTGACAAAGTTGCTTGTTCTTTCTACGATTTGGTGTGGCGATGACATAGTTGACATCACTGAGTTTCTTCTCCACGAAATAAGGACCACTAAACTTGGCTTGAAGAGGTTGCCCATGCACTGGTAGCAGAATCAAAACCTGATCTCCTGGCTGAAAGTGGCGTAACCTGGACTTCTTATCATACCAAGTCTTCATCTTCTCCTGAGCAGCTCCTAAATTCTCTCTCGCCAGCTGTAAAGCAGTGGACAGCCGTTCTTTGAACTTCATCACATACTCCAGCAGGTTGACGTCATCTTCCTCCGACAGCCAGCATTCCATGAGTAGCCTAAGGGGTTCTCTTACTTCATGGCCAAACAGTAGTTCAAAAGGTGAGAAGCCCAGTGATTCATTTGGAGATTCTCTTGCGGCAAATACAACGAATGGAAGACCTTTATCACAGTCTTTCTGATGTTCCAAACAGTATTTCTTGAGCATCGATTTGAGTGTTTGATGATATCTCTCCAACGCTCCTTGGGTCTGGGGATGGTAAGCTGAAGAGGTGATCTGGGTGATGCCCAACTCTTTCAGAGACTGCTTGAAAACATTTGACATGAAATTACTTCCCCGGTCTGACTGTACCTCCTTGGGAGACCAAACTTTGTGAAAAATCCTAGCATTTCCTTAACCACGTTCTTTGCTGAGATATTTCTAAGTGGAATGGCTTCAGGATAACGAGTAGCCATATCAATCAGGGTCAACACATAAGAAAATCCTGAAGAAGTCTTAGGAAGAGGGCCCACAATATCCACCAACACACGGGTGAAAGGCGCCTCAAAAGGAGGAATGGGAACTAAAGGTGCAACCTTTTCGGTCTGATTACACTTCCCCACAACTTGACAGGTGTGACAAGACTTACAATACCAGGAAACATCCCTGAAGATACCTGGCCAGTAGAACTGTTTCAAAATGCGTGCCACAGTCTTCCTCACTCGCAGGTGTCCTGCCAAACTGGAATCATGAGCCACTCTAATGATATCCTGCCTACAAACACGAGGGATGACAACTTGATGTACAACCTCCCACTCACAGTTGGCTGATGCTGTTGGGGGTCTCCACTTCCTCATAAGTACTCCTGACTTTATATAATAACAAGTAGAAGCTCCAGCTGACTCTTCCTCACTGCAAGCAGAGTTAGCTAGACCTTTCAACTCAGGGTCAGCAACCTGCAACTCAACCAACTCTTGACGAGACAAATTATCAACACTACGGGGTACTGCCTCATCTGGTGAGTGGTCCAAATTAGCAAGAAAAGTGTCAGCTAGGATAATATCATCATCATCATTATCCTCTAAGTCACCAGTAACTTTAGACTTAGCCCTAGTGACAGCACATGCAGAGAACACATCAGGGACATCACAATCCTGGGTCGCAGCCACTGGCTTACCAGACAACTGAGGAGCTGGACACACTTGACTTCCACCAATATCATTTCCAAGTAAGAAAGTTACACCTGACATTGGGAGTGTCTCAACCAACCCAACCATAACGGAACCATTAACAAAACCAGACTCTAAATTCACTCTGCACAGAGGGACAGAGAAGTAATTATTCCCTACACCTTGTAAGATTACAGTTTCATCAGAGGAATTAACATTAGAGCCTAGAACACTGGTCAGCATAAGGGATTGGCATGCACCTGTATCACGATATATTTTAACTGACTTCCTGTCATTACTGTCCAGAGGACTGACAAAACCATCAGACAGGAAATTAGCACATGAACTCTTGAGAGTGTCACCAACGTTACTGCTCAAAAGAGGAGCTTCATCATGAGGATTTAATTTACCCCTCAAAGCAGGTTCAGTTAACTCAGTTAAAGAATTCTGGGAACTCTCAAGGGTGGACACTAGACCAATTGACTGAATATTTAAAGACTCCTTTTTGTTCACATCACGCTGTCTCCTGAAACATTTCTCCGTAGTATGACCAAGCTTACTACAATAAGTACATTTACTTTTCTGAAATCTAGAGGTGAAGCTGGTATTTACTTCCTGAGAAACATCGTTTTTATTCTCTTTCCTGTTACCTGTACTCTGAGTAGAGGCAACGTACTTACTCTCAGGTTTCCCATTTTCTTTAGAATATCTCTTGTGAGTGAGAACATATTCATCAGCTAAAACTGCAGCATCAGACAAATTATCTATTCTTCTCTCATCAAGATATAGGCTTACATCTTTACTAATACACCTTTTGAAGTCCTCCAGCAAAATCATCTGCTTAAATTTGTCAAAATCAGAATCCACATCTTAGAATTTAACCACTGCTCTAACAGATCTTCTTTGATTTTTGCATACTCAACATGGGATTGCTTATCTTGCTTTTATGTTGTCCTAAATTTTACTCTATAGGCTTCAGGAACAAGCTCATAGGCCTTAAGAATCAAGCTCTTAACTACATCCTAATTATCACATTGATCCTGAGGCAAAGATGCATAAATTACTTGAGCTTTACCAGTGAGAACAGTTTGAAGGAGTACTGGCCAATACTCCTTGGGCCAATTAAAACCTGTAGCTACCCTCTCAAACAACTGAAAATACTTTGTTAAATCAGATTCATTAAAAGGAGGGACAAGTTAACATTTTTAGCCACATCAAAATCATCAGAGCTAGATGATCCAGTTCCACCTTGTTTCATGCGATACTCATGGTCTGCCTGAATCCTAGCAAGTTCAATTTGTGCCTGAGCCTGTATCTGTGCCTCCTGAATACGAGCCTGAGACTCCGCCTCCTTAGCCTGAGACTCCGCCTCCTTAGCCTGAGACTCAGCCTCCTTAGCACGTGCCTGAAATTCAGCCTCCTTAACACGAGCCTCCTGCAGGGCTAGCTGTAACTTAGCTAATTCAATCTGCTTTTGCTCATTTGGAGGAGCTACATTAAACAAGCTTTCATTAATCATGTCAACAATTTGATCTTTAGAATGATGAGAGTGAACTGCAATTCCCAGTTGTTGAACAACAAGCTTAAGTTCATTCTTTGTTCTGTTTTCTACATCACACACTGTTTGCACATTTGACAAAAAATCTTTGGCTTCATCAAGTGTAGTAATAGTAGACATCATGAATAAATCACAGTCACAAAATATCAAGCAATATCCTTATGATAATATCCTGAATATCCTGATAAGAGGTCGCCAAATTTATGTTACGGAACAGAGAAAGATAATGTACACTCCAAGTGAGAATACTAAAAATCACTACTGTCCCGTAAAGTTCCAGGTTCAAAATAAAAGAGTTAAGTAAAATTACAAGTTAAAGTTTAATGCTCAAACTAACAACTAAACATTCAGGACTCATAAGGATAATGTAATGGCAAAAAACAGATTAAATATATGGTTAACTGCAAATAGCCTCTATTGACATGAAATTAGCAAGAGTAAATTTATCTAAGTTAGCCCTGATAAAATGAGAAAGCAGGATAATACTCAGTGAATGCAAGATATAGTATTACAGATACAAAATATTATCAAAAATGACTGACATAAAAACACATGAATCACAAAAACCCTACTAGGCCCAAGAACCAACACCCCATGCTACACAGTACAAGAAAAAATGCAATAACACTCATACTCAAATTACACAGCTGCTAGATGGTTGGAGACTTCCTGAGCACTCACAATAATAACAACTGTACATGGGAGGACAGAGATGTGAACAAAATGAGGAGTAGATCTAAGTGGCAATAATGCAGAGACTGAGCTCATTATATAGGGGCCGGCAGAGCTTGATACAACTTGTAAGAAGGACGCGCAAATGAAGCCATGGGGACAAAGAGTTGAGAATCCTGCTCTGAACAGCAGAAAGAACGACTTACTCTACTATAAGGGAGGAGGGGGGGAGTGAGGTAGAACACGCTCGTGATCAAACATGCAGCATACTGTGCGTTAGAATTACACAAAGGATGATGAAATCATAGGCTATGTAACAATATATATATATTATATCATCAGCTGTTGAGGTCCACTGCAGGACCGGCCTATCCCCACCGAAGCAGGAACGATACAGCCAATGTATCTCTACCCAATGGCTTAGGCTGTCTGGTGGAGACTGTATGTAGGGTGAGAAGTGCTTGTGAGTGTGATTTTAGTGTTGTAGTGGTTTTGAATGTGTGTGTAGTCTGTGAACCAAGTGTAATCGGCCCGCCTTAAGCCGACTGAATGCAAGCATACTCGTATGCGGCACTGGTTCAACCACAGCACCCCTTATGTCCGCCAAAGCGGTCAGTGGCTCGGTGAACGCTTCCCAAAGTTTTTACAACTCTGGTGGGAGGTGAACCCGAGTCCACTAGCGAGCCAGATGCACAATCTACCCCTGTACCACAGAGGTTCTATCTATCTATCTATCTATCTGTCTGTCTGTCTATCTATCTATATATATCCATCAATCATCCAATCCTACATTGCCCCATGAGGAACGTAGGAGCCCGGGGCTAGGCAGGTTGGTCCTGACATTTAAGATGAGAGTGACCAGCCTCACTCATCACTGAGTGGCAATACGTTAGCAATAAACCCCAACTATCCCTTGGATATAAACCTTCACCGGCTCAATCCGATTGGAGCGCCGTAATTAGTCACTAAACCACCAGGCGCCGTAATTTGGTTATATGGTTACCACGCAGCGTACTAAATGGTTTCCTGGTGAACAGGAAACCATTTGGTTTTTCACTCAGTGTAGAGTCACCCACAGGCAGAAGGAAGAGGAAAGAATGAAGGAAAGAAGGAAAAAATGAAGGAAGAAAGACAGAAGAGGATGGAAGGAAAGAAGGATGGTGGAGAGGAAAGCGCAGACACCTGAGAGCAGCACTACATGAAGCGAGTGGATGGTGAGCACCCCTACATATCTATATCTATATCTATCTATCTATCGATCTATATCTATATCTATCTATCTATCTATCTATCTATCTATCTATCTATCTATCTATATATATATATATATATATATATATATATATATATATATATATATATATATATATATATACTGATTTACACAAGGAAAAGGAAACACGAAATATCCCGAGCTTTCGTCTGTTGATATCTTTAGGGTCTCCCCTGAGGATGTGAATACACGAAAGCGCTCGCGATATTCCGTGTTTCCATTTCCTTGTGGTTATCAGCAAATTTATGAATCAGGTGTTATTGATTTAATTGCGTATATACAGGGTGTCCCTGGAGGTAAGTCAGAAACTTTGAGAAATGACAGATGAGGGAATTCTAAGCAAAAAATGCTATATGAACGTGTGTCCAAATCTCAACCGTTACGGAGCTACAATTACTGATGACCCTATGGGCGAAAATGGTCTTCATAATTCGCCCATAAGGTCATCATTAATTATAGCTCCGTAACGGTTGAGATTTGGACACATGTTCATACAATATTTTTTCCTTAGAATTCGCTCCTCTATCATTTCCTAAAGTTTTTTACTTAACTCCAGGGACACCCTGTGTATATATATATATATATATATATATATATATATATATATATATATATATATATATATATATATATATATATATATATATTACTTTGCATTCTTAATCCTTTATTATTCACCAAAAGCGATAAGAGCTCACAAAAAAACTTACTTTACACTGTAACATACACACCAAAACAAAATTAGGTTCGTATGTGAAGAGGGGAATCACATAGGCCTTACAATACAAATATAGAACAATAAATTATATCTCTTAACTAGTTACAGTATGTGGAGGCTAAGTACTCATAGCTTGAGGAATTAGATCTCGTTGGTAATACAACCACACACCCGTATGATGTAAAGAGGTAAACCAAAAGGAGTAATGGTGCACAAACAGTGTGTTTTGTAATCAAGGTGAAAGAGTTTATGTATCTGCAGTAATGTACCTGGTAATAAAATTTGTGAAAAATGTGTTCCACTCGCTAGTTCTTCAAGCTTACATAGTAGTATACTCCACCCTCTAAAACTTAACAAGCCAATGTATTGTCTTAAGTATAACCTTCAGCCTATTACACATAAATAAGGCATGAGCTGCCAATTACAAGCTAACACATCATAACTCCTAGCCAATTAAGAGGAATTAAGAAGGCGGAGCTGGTCAGTTAGTGGAAAACATTCTCATTTGCCACTCCCATACAATATGTCACACCCACTTTGGTCAAGGACTACGGCTGTATGTGTAGTATATGAAAACATTGTTATTCCGCCCAGAGGCAGAAAAACGCCAAAAATTATTTAGCGATCTTAAGAGCTTCCTTGAGTGAAACAAAGGCCTTTGTCAGGGCTTGTGTAAATAGTGAAAATAGAGAGGTAATAATTTTCTCCAGCTCGGGTGTGACAAACAGATAAGGAGGCCTTGACTGGTAATCACAGACTCTCGAGAAAAAGATTAAATGTTCTTGGTCGTTTCGCCTTGTCCCTCTCCTTTATAGGTCACCTGTTTCACAAGTTTGTCGTTTCAAACTCCGTGGGGTTAGTCACAGCCGTGACATATATATATATATATATATATATATATATATATATATATATATATATATATATATATATATATATATTGTTACGGAACAGAGATAGATAATGTACACTCCAAGTGAGAATACTAAAAAATCACTACTGTCCCGTAATGTTCCAGGTTCAAAACAAAAGAGTTAGGTAAAATTACAAGTTAAAGTTTAATGCTCAAACTAACAACAAAACATTCAGGACTCACAAGGATAATGTAATGGCAAATAAACAGGTTTAATATATGGTTAACTGCAATAGCCTCTATTAACACGAAATTAGCAAGAGTAAATTTATCTAAGTCAGCCCTGATAAAATGAAAATACACCGGGTAATGCTCAGTTAATGCAAGATAAATTATTACAGATACAAACTATTATCAAAAATGACTGACATAAAACCCAACATTAATAAAAAAAACTCACTAGGCCTAAGAACTAATCTTATGCTACACAGTACAAGAAAAAATACAACAGTTATACTCAAATTACACACAGCTGCTAGATGTTTGGAGATTTCTTGAGCACTCACAATAATAATAACTGTACAGGGGAGGACAGAGATGTGAACAAAATGAGGAGCAGATCTAAGTGGCAATGATGCAGAGACTGAGCTCATTATATAGGGGCCGGCAGAGCTTGATACAACTTGTAAGAAGGACGCGCAAATGAAGCCATGGGGACAAAGAGTTGACAATCCTGCTCTGAACTCCAGAGATGACTTACTCTACTATAACGGTAGAAGGGGGGAACTGAGGCAGAACACGCTCGTGATCAAACATGCAGCATACTGTGCGTTTAAATTACACAAAGGATGATGAAATCATAGGCTATGTAACACCTCCCCACAAAGAAAAAGAAATTTACAAAGGAAATTTCTTATTACTCTAAAACAATGTCTAAAGTCTAGATAAGCAATCTGCAATAACATTTTCTTTCCCCTTGACATGTTGTATGTCTAATGAATACTCCTGAAGAAGTAGACTCCATCTTGTCAATCTCTGATTTTTATCTTTAAACTTACTAAGGAATTTCAGTGGGTTATGATCGGTATAAATGACTATGGGGTCAAGACCAGAACACAAATAAAATGAAAAATGCTGTAAACCCAAAATCAAGGCCAAAAGCTCTTTCTCAATAGTTGAGTAGTTCTTTTGAGGTGGAGTGAACTTCTTACTGTAATAAGATACAGGGTGTTCAATACCCTGATCATCCTCTTGCAGCAAAACAGCCCCAGCTCCTGTATCACTTGCATCAACAGCCATCTTAAAAGGCTTAGCAAAATTTGGAGTAGCGAGCACTGGCTGACTTAATAGAATAGCTTTAAGTTTGTTGAAAGAGGATTCACAGTTATCGGTCCAGACAAATTCAACTCCCTTTTTCAGTAGGTCTGTAAGTGGTGATACAAGAATAGAAAAGTTAAGAACAAATCTCCTGTAATAACCTACCATTCCCAAAAATCTTTGTAGCTCTTTCCTACTTTTAGGTCTGGGAAGATCACTTATAACCTGAACCTTAGCTCCTGGTGGTGCAACATGTCCATCACCAATTACATACCCAAGGTACTGAACTTTAGCTTGACCAAACTCACACTTTGATAAATTAGCTACAAGATTAGCATGAACTAAACGCTCAAGAAATTTACTGACATGGCATAGGTGATCTTTCCAGTTGTCACTGAAGATTAATACATCATCAATATAAACAAAACACCCTGCCAAACTCTCTGTTACAATATTCATGAGCTTCTGAAATGTGGCTGGTGCATTCTTCATACCATACGGCATTACAGAACATGCAAAAGCCTTTCCTAGTGTTACAAAACATGAGATCTCCCTAGCACGTTCAGTCATAGGTACTTGCCAGTATCCCTTTAACAAATCAAACTTACTTATGTACCTAGCCTTTCTGATCTTGTCTATGCAATCTTCCACATGAGGGAGAGGGTAAGTGTCTGTTTTAGTTATCTGATTAACATGTCTGTAGTCGAAGCAAATCCGCTGTGACCCACCTGGCTTAGGGACCAGAGTGACAGGAGAACTCCACTCGCTCTGACAGGGCTCAATCATCTTGTGGTCCAACAGGTAGCCAAGCTCCTTCTGGATGAGAGGAACTTTCACTGGGTTCACACGGTAAGGAGGCAGTTTAATTGGCTTTGCGTCTCCAACCTCGACATCATGCATCAACACAGTAGTTCTTCCTGGAGTGGCACGGAACACTTGCGGGTACTCCTGCAGTAATGCCGAAAACTCCTGCCTTTCCTCGGGAGGTAGATGAGAAAGCTTAGTCTGGAGATCATTCATGATATCAGGATTCTTCCCCAAACTATCACTCAGGCTCATACTGCATGGGAGAGCTTCACTTGCAGACTCGGGTGGAACAGCTACAGTGCAGACTGGGTTATTTTCGTCCCGCCTGTGATACAACTTTAGCATGTTGATGTGACATAGTTGCTTGATCTTTCTACGATCTGGTGTGGCGATGACATAGTTGACATCACTGAGTTTCTTCTCCACGAAATAAGGACCACTAAACTTGGCTTGAAGAGGTTGCCCATGAACTGGTAGCAGAATCAAAACCTGATCTCCTGGCTGAAAGTGGCGTAACCTGGACTTCTTATCATACCAAGTCTTCATCTTCTCCTGAGCAGCTCCTAAATTCTCTCTCGCCAGCTGTAAAGCAGTGGACAGCCGTTCTTTGAACTTCATCACATACTCCAGCAGGTTGACGTCATCTTCCTCCGACAGCCAGCATTCCTTGAGTAACTTAAGGGGTCCTGTTACTTCATGGCCAAATAGTAGTTCAAAAGGTGAGAAGCCCAGTGATTCATTTGGAGATTCTCTTGCGGCAAATACAACAAATGGAAGACCTTTGTCCCAGTCTTTCTGATGTTCCAAACAGTATTTCTTGAGCATCGATTTGAGTGTTTGATGATATCTCTCCAACGCTCCTTGGGTCTGGGGATGGTAAGCTGAAGAGGTGATCTGGGTGATGCCCAACTCTTTCAGAGACTGCTTGAAAACATTTGACATGAAATTACTTCCCCGGTCTGACTGTACCTCCTTGGGCAGACCAAATTTTTTGTGAAGAACCCTAGCATTTCCTTAACCACGTTCTTTGCTGAGATATTTCTAAGTGGAATGGCTTCAGGATAACGAGTAGCCATATCAATCAGGGTCAACACATAAGAAAATCCTGAAGAAGTCTTAGGAAGAGGGCCCACAATATCCACCAACACACGGGTGAAAGGCGCCTCAAAAGGAGGAATGGGAACTAGAGGTGCAACCTTTTCGGTCTGATTACACTTCCCCACAACTTGACAGGTGTGACAAGACTTACAATACCAGGAAACATCCCTGAAGATACCTGGCCAGTAGAAGTGTTTCAAAATGCGTGCCACACTCTTCCTCACTCCAAGGTGTCCTGCCAAACTGGAATCATGAGCTACTCTAATGATATCCTGCCTACGAACACGAGGGATGACAACTTGATGTACAACCTCCCATTCACAGTCGGCTGATGCTGTTGGGGGTCTCCACTTCCTCATAAATACTGACTTTACATAATAACAAGTAGAAGCACCAGCTGACTCTTCCTCACTGCAAGCAGAGTTAGCTAGACCTTTCAACTCAGGGTCAGCAACCTGCAACTCAACCAACTCTTGACGAGACAAATTATCAACACTACGGGGTACTGCCTCATCTGGTGAGTGGTCCAAATTAGCAAGAAAAGTGTCAGCTAGGATAACATCATCATCATCATCATCATTATCCTCTAAGTCACCAGTAACTTTAGACCTAGCCCTAGTGACAGCACATGCAGGGAACACATCAGGGACACCACAATCCTGGGTCGCAGCCACTGGCTCACTAGACAGCTGAGGAGCTGGACACACTTGAGTTCCACCAATATCATTTCCAAGTAAGAAAGTTACACCTGACATTGGGAGTGTCTCAACCAACCCAACCATAACGGAACCATTAACAAAACCAGACTCTAAATTCACTCTGCACAGAGGGACAGAGAAGTAATTATTCCCTACACCTTGTAAGATTACAGTTTCATCAGAGGAATTAATATTAGAGCCTAGAACACTGGTCAGCATAAGGGATTGGCAAGCACCTGTATCACGATATATTTTAACTGATTTCCTGTCATTACTGTCCAGAGGACTGACAAAACCATCAGACAGGAAATTAGCACATGAACTCTTGAGAGTGTCACCCACGTTACTGCTCAAAAGAGGAGCTCCATCATGAGAATTTAAGTTACCCCTCAAAGCAGGTTCAGTTAACTCAGTTTAAGAATTATGGGAACTCTCAAGAGTGGACACTAGACCAATTGACTGAATATTTAAAGACTCCTTTTTGTTCACATCACGCTGTCTCCTGAAACATCTCTCCGTAGTATGACCAAGCTTACTACAATAAGTACATTTACTTTTCTGAAATCTAGAGGTGAAGCTGGTATTTACTTCCTGAGAAACATCATCTTTATTCTCTTTCCTGTTACCTGTACTCTGAGTAGAGGCAACGTACTTACTCTCAGCTTTCCCTTTTTCTTTAGAATATCTCTTGTGAGTGAGAACATATTCATCAGCTAAAAGTGCAGCATCAGACAAATTATCTATTCTTCTCTCATCAAGATATAGGCTTACATCTTTATAAATACACCTCTTGAAGTCCTCCAGCAAAATCATCTGCTTAAATTTACCAAAATCAGAATCCACATTCTTAGAATTTAACCACTGCTCCAACAGATCTTCTTTGATTTTTGCATACTCAACATGGGATTGCTTATCTTGCTTGTAAGTTGTCCTAAATTTTACTCTATAAGCTTCAGGAACAAGCTCATAGGCCTTAAGAATCAAGCTCTTAACTAATCATAATTATCAGATTGATCCTGAGGCAAAGATGCATAAGTTACTTGAGCTTTGCTGGTGAGAACAGTTTGAAGGAGTACTGGCCAATACTCCTTGGGCCAATTAAAACCTGTAGCTACCCTCTCAAACAACTGAAAATACTTAGTTAAATCAGCTTTATTAAAAGGAGGGACAAGTTTAACATTTTTAGCCACATCAAAATCATCAGAGCTAGATGATCCAGTTCCACCTTGTTTCATGCGATACTCATGGTCTGCCTGAATCCTAGCTATTTCAACTTGTGCCTCAGCCTCCTTAGAACGGGCCAGAAATTCAGTCTCCTTAGCACTTGCTTGAAATTCAGCCTCCTGAATACGAGCCTGAGACTCCGCCTCCTTAGCACGTGCTTGAAATTCAGCCTCCTTAACACGAGCCTCCTGCAGGGCTAGCTGTAACTTAGCTAATTCAATCTGCGTTTGCTCATTTGGAGGAGTTACATTAAACAAGATTTATTAATCATGCCAACAATTTGATCTTTAGAATGATGAGAGCGAACAGCAATTCCCAATTGTTGAGCAACAAGCTTAAGTTCATTCTTTGTTCTGTTTTCTACATCACACACTGTTTGCACATTTGACAAAAAATCTTTGGCTTCATCAAGCGTGGTAATAGTAGACATCATGAATAAATCACAGTCACAAAATATCAAGCAATATCCTTATGATAATATCCTGAATATCCTGATAAGAGGTCGCCAAATTTATGTTACGGAACAGAGATAGATAATGTACACTCCAAGTGAGAATACTAAAAAATCAGTACTGTCCCATAAAGTTCCAGGTTCAAAACAAAAGAGTTAGGTAAAATTACAAGTTAAAGTTTAATGCACAAACTAACAACAAAACATTCAGGACTCATAAGGATAATGTAATGGCATATAAACAGGTTTAATATATGGTTAACTGCAATAGCCTCTATTAACACGAAATTAGCAAGAGTAAATTTATCTAAGTCAGCCCTGATAAAATGAAAATACACCGGGTAATGCTCAGTTAATGCAAGATAAATTATTACAGATACAAACTATTATAAAAAATGACTGACATAAAACCCAACATTAATCAAAAAACCTCACTAGGCCTAAGAACTAACCTTATGCTACACAGTACAAGAAAAAATACAACAGTTATACTCAAATTACACACAGCTGCTAGATGTTTGGAGATTTCTTGAGCACTCACAATAATAATAACTGTACAGGGGAGGACAGAGATGTGAACAAAATGAGGAGCAGATCTAAGTGGCAATGATGCAGAGACTGAGCTCATTATATAGGGGGCAGCAGAGCTTGATACAACTTGTAAGAAGGACGCGCAAATGAAGACATGGGGACAAAGAGTTGACAATCCTGCTCTGAACTCCAGAAATGACTTACTCTACTATAACGGTAGAAGGGGGGAACTGAGGCAGAACACGCTCGTGATCAAACATGCAGCATACTGTGCGTTAAAATTACACAAAGGATGATGAAATCATAGGCTATGTAACAATATATATATATATATATATATATATATATATATATATATATATATATATATATATATATATATATATATATATATATATATATTGTGTGGGAGGGGCTTTGATTGTCGTGAACTATTTGAATGGAAGAGTTATGCGTACAGTCCCACGTTAAGATTGTTTAGTAGATAATGTGATGGAGGAGAGGGATGCCTGCACGCGATGTCACTAATATGACTGGGCGGCGGAGCTGGTTTAGTCGACCTGATGGCATATGGATCTCCTTGTTGTTAGATCCTGCCTCACTCCATCCTTTTATATTTTCTTGATTGTGATGGTGATGATGATATTGATGGTGACTGTGTGGTGATTATGATGATCATGATGATGATGGTTTGTGAGGTGAAGCCAAGATTCCGGTGGATGGATGATGTGTGAATAATTGTGACCCCTCCCCCACATTTTTTTTCTAAGCAGTTAATGGCTCTCTCCTAAGACTGCAAATAATTTTTGATGATGACTGATGATTTAATGATGTGATGATGATGATGATGATGATGATAATAGTGATGATAATGATTGATGATTTAATGATGTTGGTGATGATGATGATGATGATGATGACAATCTGAGTCTCGGAACCCCTCCATTTGAGTCTCCCTGTTGTTCCTAGCCTCTGTTCATCCAGCAGTACAGTGGGCATCAAAAGTCCTGTCGCCTCTTCTGCTTTTCTCTCGATGCACTTTGAAAATCACTGTGGTGAATTTACAGACACTGATGGCACTGTACTGAGGCCAAATGAAGTCAACAATGTCCGCTGCTGTGGATTCACTGTTACTGATTTTCAGAGTTCATGGAGGGGAAAACAGGAGGCGCGACAAGATTTTTGATGTGGACTGTACAACTGGGGACCTGAATATGAAGTGACTATTGCAGGTCATATTCTTCGGGAAGATCAAGACTCAGTAGAAGGTGTTTCTGTCATAAAGGCCCTCTTGTAGTCGATAGGCATTGATATAATATCTTACTGTTCGCCTAGCAGTGAAATTATGGACCTGGATGTAAATGGCTACCGCAGGAAGTGTTATGCGGGAAATTGTGGTTTAGCAAATACTGATTCTTTTAATAACCCGTGCAGTCAGTAGACAAAAATATATGCCTTTTGCAATACAGTTTGGGACCTGGATATAAATTCACTTGTTACGGATTGTATTCTTGGGGAAAACTGGGACTCAGCAAAATGTGTCAGCCTTAACGACATTTGAGGCGTCGAGAGGCGTAAATTTAAGCGTTTTTCAACCCGCTTTGTTTGAATGAGCGTTGTCGTGTCCGAGGTGAACGAGACAGTGAGATAAAATCCCAAAGTGTCGCCAAATGAAAGGCGTGAAATATATCCCTTCACCAATTATCGTAAATTTTTCAAAAATATTCGTAAGTCATAATCAGGCGTGGTGGCGAGATTGGCCATGAATATTTTAGAGAGAAAACGTTTGCAGTGTTTGAGCTGTGTTTACGTGTGTGGCCATGGCTTGAGTGTGTGTGTGTGTGTGTGTGTGTGTGTGTGTGTGTGTGTGTGTGTGTGTGTGTGTGTGTGTTTTCTGTACACATTATGTCTAAGTTTATTCATGACTGGAGGACGGGGTTAGGAAGGTGTTGTGTGAAAGCTATTTCCACACATTTAAAATACGGGCAAACTACACACATGCATGCATCCAGAAGCTACACACACACACACACACACACACACACACACACACACACACACACACACACACACACACACACGAGTTTCCCTGGACGTGTTCCAGTAGGCTAACATAATTTGTGCTTGTCATGGTCATGTCGTCAAGGAAGCCTTGTTTATGCACGTAAGGTTTTGTGTGTGTGTGTGTGTGTGTGTGTGTGTGTGTGTGTGTGTGTGTGTGTGTTTAAACATATTTTTGTATACCGGTATATATTTATATTCATGTAAATATATGTATATATATAAGCCATGCATGCCAGTTGAAATATATATATATATATATATATATATATATATATATATATATATATATATATATATATATATATATATAGATAGATAGATAGATATTTATATATCCCAAAAGAGGGAGGAATTTCCTCCTTTGGGAGTGGGGAAGCCATCAAAGGTTTTCTGTTAAAAGTTGGTAAGGACCAGGTAGTGTACAGAATATTAAAATCGACATACCAGTACTTCCAGTTGTTTTATTCATCACCAGCAACATCGGCATCGCGTAAACCCTTTTTTCGACCTTTCAGAATAGGAAGATTTTGTATTTGGCTTTAAATGCGAACTTCGGTCCCATGACGGCTTTGTCGTAAAACCTTATTTCCCACTCTTATAACGGGTTAATATTTTTTTTTCTTCCTATAGGAGAAGCTTTTACTCTACTGGATTTTGTTTTCGTTTTTTCCTCTAAATATTACGAATCTCTGCCTGCCAGCCTGACCCCTCGACGTGTAGGCTGAAATAGTGTGGTGAGGGTGAGTGTGGTTATGATGGTGATGGTGAAAGTGAGTTTGGTGATGGCAGTGGTGACATTGATGTAGGGTGATAGTGTGCTGGTTTAATATTTCCACTTCTCTCTCTCTCTCTCTCTCTCTCTCTCTCTCTCTCTCTCTCTCTCTCTCTCTCAGGGAAGTGGTGAGGGTGGTGTAGATTTGTGACGCAAGGTGGCAAAAGCAGTAGCGGTGATGGTAAATGTGATGTGTGGTGATGAGGGTGGCCAGAACAGACCGATCGTATCAATATCCTACGTAAAGCCCTTCACTACAGTGGTGCATGTGTCATTGTAGTCTTTCTCCCTTCAGACGATTTTTATACATATGGACAGAACATCTATAGTGACGGGTTGAAGAGAGAACATCTACAGTGACGGGTTGAAGAGAGAACATCTGCAGTGACGGGTTGAAGAGAGAACATCGGCAGTGACGGGTTGAAGAGAGAACATCGGCAGTGACGGGTTGAAGAGAGAACATCGACAATGACGGGTTGAAGAAAGAACATCTGCAATGACGGGTTTTCAAGAGAACATCTGCAGTGACGGGTTTTCAAGAGAACATCTGCAATGACGGTGTTAAAAAGTTTCCAGTGACTCCTAACCTGATGTCTCCTGAAGTTGAAGGAAATCGTGTGAAGGAAGCGAGAATAAAACATAAAATATGTCATCGGAATGAAGGCGTTAATAGGAGCTCACACGCTCTACGCATACCACTGTGGTATAGGCTGGTATACGTCGGTATAGTGCGGTGACAGGGATGGAGTGGTATTATTGATGACATTGGCTTCGCAACGCCTTTTCCATAGCTATTTATTGTGCATAATTCATCCTTATTTTCCCTCTTTACCGTGTAGAGATGTATATATGGAATATGAGAGACCTACTGGGCCTTGGGAACAGGCTGTGAAGCTTATGCCCAGTGTCGGACACACACACTCACTAAAAAAATCTTTGTATCGATATCGTTTGCTTCAGTAATGTACAGCATGATAAAAATTAGTGATATGAATAATAAATCTCCTAGTAAAACGAGTGACGTAGTCTCTGTGCTTCGTAGTATAGGGCAATTGGCTGTGGGTGACTTTGCCCCGCATTAATATTCCCTGCCTTTCCCCTGCCAATGTCGTTGTCGAGATCTTTTTTTGCAACCTCGCAATTTTAGATCCCGTTTTAGTGACAGAAAAGTGTAAGGTGGTGACAGAGAAGATGGGTTATTAAACTGTGTATTCTCTCTGGTTATATCTCTTCCCCCCACCCCATCCTGTCTGTCATCCTTGTCGCCATCTCTCCGTGCAGCCTCGCCATTCAGCCCTCCCGTCATTGCTGGTGGACGGAAACAGATTTGTGGTTCGTATTGGACGGTGTTTGATGTTTTCAGTTTTGGGGAGAGAGAGAGAGAGAGAGGCACTAGGCAGACCAAAACGCAATAATTCCTTTTACTTTCTTTTTGGCAGTGGATGGAATCGGATAAAATGTTTTCACTCTGGGAGCGAAATTCATCCTTTTGGGAAATAAAGCGAATTCATTTATTAATTTTCAATTGGGGTTCTTCATAAAAGATCTCTGGCAGCAAATATCGATAGAGGAGCACAGCAAGGTATCAACCCCTTCACTACGATGACATCATTTTTATTTATTTGTTTTTATCCAGCAGTAGTCTTTGACGCCATATATTAATTTTTTCGTCCATGTACCAGACGATAATATTCAGTTTTGAAGGATTAAAATCGGATTAGAGGGGCCCTATATAACCTGCATTAACACCTTCGGTGCGAAAGACCTTTAATAAGCAGAATAAAATCGACCAGAGATTACACACACACACACACACACACACACACACACACACACACACACACACACACACACACACACACACACTCCTAATGAAAGGATTGCTTCTCTGTTAGGAATCAGTGAAAAAAAAGTCAACAAATATCGCTATAGAAATCGGCTGTACGCAGTGGCTTTAAATTTCTCTCTCTCTCTCTCTCTCTCTCTCTCTCTCTACCCCTTACGAACCAGCGAAACCGTGGATGAGATTCTCAGATTAACTTACGATCGATCACTTGTAACTTGGATTAATTTTCCTAAGAAGAACAAAAGATGGACAGTTTCTTAATTCTCCTGTCCTCACCCTTCCTGCATTAAAAAAAAAAAAAAAAAAAGATGAAATGAATCCCCAATATATATTTCTTCTTAAAACTTTTTTTTTTTTTCAGACAAGACAGATATGGTAAGATTCTGTACACTTTTTGTTCGTCCTGTAAAATACAAGTTTGAGTTACGAGAGAAAATTTATCGTAACTGTGCCTGAGAATCCGACCCTATGACTTCTTGGCCGATATTCCCATCGGTTTAGGATGGTCCCAAACACCTTTTCCTAAGTGATTTATTCATACCTTACTGTTCTATTCTGTTATATAAATTCTTCCAGTATCGCCATATTCTCCAGTAATAACTTAAAATGATCTAAACAAGCCATATCCAAAAATAAATAGCCAAGGGAGAGGTGATACGGAGCCCCCTTGCCCGACGAGAAGACGGGCTGCTTTATGTTAAGGTGCTACCCAAGAAATTCTTCACATGTGTGTGTGTGTGTGTGTGTGTGTGTGTGTGTGTGTGTGTGTGTGTGTGTGTGTGTGTGTGTGTCATCGGTATACTTTTGTTTTACTTGCATAGTGATGACATGCAGCAAAACTTTAAAGCTTCTCCATGTCAGTTTCTTGTCGCACTGTATTCCTTTCTTCCTTTCACATATACTTTTTAACGAATATTATTCTTGTTGTCAGTGTCATATATCATATTCTCTTCTTTTCATCTGAGATATTTTTTGTTTCGTATCAGCCTGATTTCACTTTTTTTTTTCTTTGAATACAATTTCTTTCCCTTGGTTTCGTTTTCTTGAATATTCTTTTTTATTTTTCAAATATTCTAATTTTTTGTCAGTTTGATATATTTCCCGATTCTGGAGTGCGACAGTGAAATTATAAGTATATTAATTAACCCTAATGATCATATGCATCCCACAAATGGACATAAAAGATTGGAGGGCTGGCCTCCCATTGACTAGTTTTAGCATACAATTATAATTCTGTCCCGGTCTCAGTGATGATAATGAGGATTTCCAGGCCTTTCCAACATGATTACAGGACATTAATCGATTTATTATTATTAAACAGAGAAGGCGAAGATGTGGCGAAGTAACGGTCATTGACGGAAATTTTGCATGTTATAAAGAGAGAACCTGTCTAACCTTTCTGTACCGTTGCGGACTGCACCCTGTAATATGGGATGCTGTTGATGACGTCTGACAATTACTGGTGTTCCTGAAATTAGAGTAAAAGATATTAGAGTCTTGCTAACATCTTTCTCTCTAATGACATGATTCTGCAATGAAGAACGGTTGCCTTCAAAAGTTCCCTTTCCTCTTCCTGATGTAACTCTTAAAATGCTTTTAGTTTCAGTAAATTACATATCTTCGCTACAATCTGTCTTGTTAGTTGTGTGTAAGATTTACCCAGGTGTAGTTTGAAGTACCGTAATTAACATAACGAGCTACAGAAGGGTACAGGAGGAACGGAACTTTTGAGGCAACAGTACATAGCAGTCATAACAAATTGTTGTTGTTGACGAGCTCCAACCTTGACAAAAGCATCAGCCTGTGAAATCTAAACCATGAACCTGTTTTGATATCACACTGGTTCACAGAGTGAATTTTAGCGGGTCAACTGGTGAGCTGTTTGTTTTATATATCTCTCTATGAATCTGATAAATATGCCATTGTGCCTCGCTTGTTTATTGAAATCTAAATTAATGAGGCTATATTGGGGACATTAATAACAGTGAAATATTCCATCAACGATATATAATTATTTTTACTATAGCCTAAAGGCCATGCGCTGGTTCCTCTCTCTCTCTCTCTCTCTCAACACACATACACACACACACACACACACAGTTTCAATAGCATGTTCCCCCTTTCCCCACAGGTCTTCTCCCCTTTCTCCCCATATCCTTTCCATCTCCCAAAACCCCCTCTTCCTTCCCCATCCGTTCCCCTCCTCTTTCCCCTCTCACATCATCCCCCTTTCCCTTCTCTTCTCCTCTGCTCCCCCCAAGCTTTCCCCTTCCTCCCCACTCTCCCCTCCCCCCTACATCCACCCTCTTTGCCCTCTTCCCCCCTTCTGCGCACGCCCTTCCCCTTCTCTCCTTATATCCTGCTCTCCTCCTCCCTCTGTTCGTGCACACACCCTCTTCTTCTCTCTCTCTTTCCCCTTTCATTCCACACTTCCCTCTCTCCTGTCTCTCCCAACCTTTACCCCCCCCCAGTACTCCCTGCCTCTTCCCCCTTCCCTCTTCCACCCACCCCCCTTCCCTTATCCTCCCTCTCCTAACTTTCATCTCCCTCCCTCTCCCTCCTCCTCCCCCTTGCCTCTCCCTCTCCCCCTTCCATCTCCCTTCCCCTCCCCTCCCCTCTTCCTTCCCTTCCCCTCCCCTCTCCCCTCCCCTCCCCTCCCCTCCCCTCCCCTCTCCCTTCCCCTCCCCTCCCCACTCCCTTCCCCTCCCCTCCCCTCCCCTCCCCTCCCCTCCCCTCCCCTCTCCCAACTTCCCTCTCCCTCCCCGTCCCTTTTCCCTCTCCCTCATTTTCGTTCCCTTCAATTCACTCTTAAGTCCACAAAATTGTTGATAAAAGATACGCTGAATGAAAAAAAAATTGAAATAATAGGTGAAAAATAGGTGGAAAAATTTCGAAGGTGAGTACCCTTCTGATGCTGTATGGCTGTTGATTGGTTTGTGGTGGTGTGACATCAGTGATCTCACACACACACACACACACACACACACACACACACACACACACACACACACACACAAATATAAACAAATTATATATATCAAGTTTCAGCCCATTACCCTGATAAAATCTTCCTGTTTATTTGCCACCAGACGATGATAATAATCTTGTTGACTTCAAACACCGGAAAGGTTATATATAGCCTTCATTAACCCTTTGACTTCCAGAGACACTTACATTACGTAAAATCGTCTTGAGATAAAAGTAATAAAGTAATGCACGTCATCGTAGTGAAGTAATTAACCTGCACCTGTGGAAGCACCTGTAAATCACGAGGCACCTTAAACGCTTTAGCCTCAGGTCATATTTTTCGCTGTAATCTTAGTACCGTCAGACGATTTTACTCAGCTTGGGACAGACTTTTGAAACCGGAGGGATTAGATGAAGCCTTGTGTAAGCCTTTTGGTAGCACTCGTCAGCTGGATAAAATCGTCTAGCTGTAGCAGGAATAACAAGAATATAAAAGTACGGCTTTATAGTAAAATCCCTTGAATGTGGTGACGATTTTTTTCTCCTGGTGATTAAGGCTAGTACTGAAGGGGTTAATGGAGACCATGTGACTCCTAGGCTCGTATTCTTGTCGGTTAAAGAAGCTCCCTGACACCTCCTCCTCAGCGATTTGTTTTTGGGGTATGTGTGGTTAATACCTTTCGTAAGTTATCTTATATAGAGTGTGGCGATATTGCAAGGATTCCTGTATCACAGAAGAGGACAGTAAGGTGTAATAAACAAAATAAATCGCTTAGGAAGAGGAGCTAGGGAGCCTGTATATGATTCCTAGGCTCTTATTCTCATCGGTTAAGGAAGCTCCCTAGCCCCACCTCCCTAGCGATTTATTTCTTGGATTTGCGAAGTTAATATCTTTCGTAAGTTATTTCATGCAGAGTATGGCAATATTGTACGGATTTAAGTAGCGCAGAAGAGGACAGTAGGGTGCAGTTCAAGTAAATTGCTTAGGAAAAGGAGCTAGGGAGCCTCCTTAACCAAAGAGAATTCGGAGCCTGATGTTAAAGTCAAGTAAAACTATCTAGAAGCAGCAGGAATGAATAATGAAAGTACGTGATGGTAGTGAAAGTATTAACATTACTTCAGAATACATGACATATCCTTCAACCAGGGAACAAATGCCTGATTACATATTCATAACCGATGCAATTTTTTTTTTCATGTAATATAGACTGATATTTATGTACTCTTGATTTTTTCGTTGTTTTATTTTTTTTTTGGTGGGGGGGAGGGTGTCGGTACTGTTGATGGTGTGGTGAAAGGAGGAAGAGTGAGGGGAAGGAGGGGGTGGGGGAGTGAGGATGAGGATGAGAGAGGGGGAGGAGGAGAAGGATAAAGGATAAAGGCGGTAGCGGGAGGAAGGGGGAGAGCACTGAAACAGCAGTATGTTAAACTGTTGGGAAGAGAGAATGAGGCTTCAGTGCAAAGAAGAGGAGGGACAGGAGGGAGAGGAGATGATGCAGGAGAGAGGAAGGAGAAAGGAGCATGAGATAAAAGAAATGGAGAATGGGAAAGCGAAGGACAAGAGGGAAGAGTAAGTGGAGGAGAGGAAGGGCGAAGTGGGAGAGAAGGGGAAACAACAAGGGGAGATGAGAAAGGAGGGAGAACAGGGTGACGGATAGGGAAGGTAGGGAAGAGAGGGGAGGTAGGAGAGAGAGGAGGGGACAAGAAATGGGAAGTGAGGGAGAGGAATGGTGAGGTAGGAAGGGAGAGTGTATTGACTGGTGGAGGGAAAGAACAGGTTGGAAACTGAGGGAAATAATAAAAGAGAGAAAGAGCAGGGAAGAGGGAAGTGAGAGAAGGGAGGGAGGAGGATGTAGGGGGGAAGCTGCAGATAAAGAGAATGGAAGAAAAGGAAGAAGGGCAAAAGGCAGACTCGGAAAGAGAGAAGGAGGGAAAGAAAGGAGTTATAGAGTTATTGATAGTTACAAAAACAGCCACACAGACCATAGGATCCCAACGAGGTGGTTCGGTTTTAACATTAAAAGATAATGCTTAACCCAAGCCATAAAAGTAAAAGAAAAGGATAGTACAGCACTAGGCTTTCTCTCCCACTCTCCCGACCCCCCAGCAATATGTAGTGCAGAAAAAAAGACAGAAGTAGCGTCACACAGGATTAATAAACCTGAAGTAAATGTCAAAGAGCAGATAGAAATTAGTATTAATATAAAATTAATATAAATACATGTAGGCCTATACACATTTTGGGGTAAATATTTATTTTTGTATTTAAATTAACCCGCCGCGTGCCAGTGCCTTTTTAAAACGGTCTGACATAATGCCACGGCCAGTGCCAGTGCCACTTTAAAATGGTTTAAGATAAAAAACTCACTGTGACCACATTTTTCAAGATTCGCGGGTAAAAATTGGCAGGCATGTAAGGTAACTGTTCCTCTACCATCCCCCAGGCTGTCAAGGCCATACACTCACTCGCTTCCCCCCTCACGCTTGCTCTACCTCACTCTGCCTGTGCACCTCACCCAGTGCTGTTCATAGTGAAGGCATTTTGTAAATATTTTCATGTAAGTGTAAGTTGTAAATATTTTCTTGTAAGTGTAAGGACTATATAGTGAAGTCAAGTTGTAAATACCTTCTTGTAAGTGCCAGGACTGTACGTAATGAAGTCAGGTTGTACCTATCTTCAAGTAAGTGTAAGATAATGCATCACAGTGAGAAAGACACAAATTGTGATAGATGCTGAAGTAATAAGTGATGAGAAAAGTTTACTGAACATTGCTATACCTTCCCAGCATAAATACCTTAGTATACTTTACACAGAAAACGGCTTTCTCACGTACGTGGTGAGTATGAGAGAGCGGCTATACCTGTACACGAGTATGCAGGACTCAATAAAACTCATTTCCGAGCCTCGGTGAGCATTTTAATGGCAAAAATCATTGTTTCCACGTGAAAATCTATCATTTTAGCAAAAAAAAAAAAAAGTCGAAAAATGGCCGGCACTGGGGTGACCCAGAGGGCTAAAAATAGCCAGCACGCGGCGGGTTAATAAGGAAACAAACAATAGGAAACCTTCCAGTATGACTTCACATTCTTATGATATACAGTTCTAAGTACTATGGAATCCCAAGTACAAGGGTGGACAACCAATCCTACCGCCTCTGAGGATTGTCCAGGAGTAGTTCCCTGTTTGACACCCAAATTTTCCTTAGGCAACGCCGATAGCTGGCGAAAAATTATCTAGCTTTTTTTTGTTTGTTTTACCTATTTGTAGTTGCGCTGTCCGTATCACTTGCGGGAGCCTGTTTCGTACACTGATATTATCGTTACTGAAGAAATATTTGGTAATTTTCAGGTTAACTCTGTGTCCTGGTAGGATCATGTTGTGGCAATGTGTTGGCGCATCCTGGACAAATGTGAAGAAGTTATTTATGCTTACATTATCAGATCCCTTTAATATCTTGAAGCTCTGCATTTGATTCCCATGTGTCGGCTTTTGGGTAGAGTAATGGAGTACAAAGGAGTACAAAGAAGAGCAAACAGAAACAGACCTAATGGTCCTTTCGAGGCTGCTTGTTACAGAGAAGACTATCACTGTGATATCTAATTCTATAAGTTGAAGGTAAAGATAGTAATGCAGGAAGGCTCTCCCCTACCCACCAAACCCTCCAGTCAAAGCTGGCATGGGAAGGACCACCTTGCAACATGGAAAAACTGAAATGGAATTTTCATAGGAAAGACTGAAATGTGGTAAACTATATTCTGTCCTACTATATCTATACACTACAAGTGCCAATAACGAAGGTAGAAAGGGATGAGGTACGGGAAAGCACCAAGGGGAAAGTAAGGAAGGAGGAGGAGGTGAGAGAGGAGTGGGGAAGAAGGAAAAGCTCGAGAGAGAGAGAGAGGGGGGGGGGAGTAGCTGCATGTAAACAAATGTTGACATTATTATTTAACAGCTAAAAAAGTATATTCTTCCATCCAGCACATGTACGTTCACCAGCTGCATATGTCCACGTTGCTTTTGGCGTCAGTGCATGAATCAGGGACTTTGTTTTGTGATTACGCAGTTTATTAAATACATCAGTCGCTGGTGAATGCAGTTTCATAGGCTTGTTTTTGGCAGTTTTCCCGTGTGTGTGTGTGTGTGTGTGTGTGTGTGTGTGTGTGTGTGTGTGTGTGTGTGTGTGTGTGTGGATCCTACCCAGACGACGATGTCGACGACAACAACGGCGATGATGATGATCATGTTTACCACACCACGATAATCACGTTCCAAGAGACTGAACAGACCTTGTAGCAATGTTCACGTGGCGTCTGGGCTTGGCGTGTGCTCAGTCATGGCTAAGACAGTTAGGCATTTTGTTCCAGACAACGCCACACGATTTTAATGAATCAAGTGTGAGTCATAGGAGCCATAGACTGATCAGATGAGTGACATAATTAGTTTCACAACATAAATTGGTTTGTCGTTAGGAGTGATCGATTACACTAAAAAGATCAAGGCAGCGTACCAACAGAGGTCACTGCCACCGTACACCAGGAGTAACTGCAGAACAGAGACAGCTGATATATATATATATATATATATATATACTGTATATATATATATATATATATATATATATATATATATATATATATATATATATATATATATATATATATATATATATATATATATATATATATATATATATATATATATATATATATATATATATATATATATATATATATATATATATATTTTTATATATATATACATATATATATATATATATATATATATATATATATATATATATATATATAGTATATATATATATATATATATATATATATATATATATATATATATATATATATATATATATATATATATATATATATATATACACACACAAAAAGTCATTTAACATTAAAATTCATGTAATACTTCAAGGACATGCCATAAAACAGTTAATAAAGCATTATCGTAAGGACAGAACAGTTTTGGACCGACTTGGACCCTCTTAAGGTATGTGGTCACTGGTGTCATTTTTACAACACTCCAGTTGAAGTGTCAGCCGTGCACAGGTCGATTTCCCAAATGTACTTGATTTTTTTTTTTTTTTCGGTTATGTAAACCCATCAAGAGACGTGCCTGGTCATGTGTCCCTAAATGTGCAGGACATATATCCTTACCCTCGGGATCTTACTCCTTATATGGAATTGGCTGTTAGTTTTGTACCATGAAATGCTTCCATTTGATTATTTAACGGCACTGTAAAACACGACAAAAGTAAGTTTAACTATACTGAACTGATAATGATGAATATAATGGTGATGGTGATGGAGATGGTAACTGTTATGATGGCTTTGGTGATGGTGATGATAGGTGTAGTAGTAGATATTTTGATATGATTTCCCACAAGTCGTTATGAAATTCAGTAAATTCTAAGCCTTTCATTCCTAGATTGTATTTACATTATTAGTACTCGTGTTAAACGATTATATATTATTTAGACAAGCTGCGGTGGTTAATGGGTTAATAGAAGCTTTGTCTTACCCCTCTGATTCGAAGTGTCTCAGTGAATGGAATTGTCTGGAGATAGCAAAGATAATAAATACGTAATTGAACTGAAGGAATATTGAGCTGTGTTTTAATGAGCGTTGAGCGTCGAGACAATTAAACAGAGACATAAATCACGTGCCCAAGTTTATAATAAAAACGTAAAGCTAGCCTGAGTCCTAACGCTGGGAGCCACAGTTTATAGTGAGGAGCGAAGACCACAGGAATACTGATAACAAAAATGCACTAAAGCAAAAATGGCTGTTAAAGGGTAGGTAAAAAATGGACACCAATAATAGAGCCATTTTTGTAATGAAGAGCCTAGAGCCAGCGTGTGTGGCAGCGTTGGGGTAAATACTGTAAGCTGTGTGAATTCCTGTCATATATCCATGTTTTGGTTTTGGCGTCAACAATTTAGTGGGGGGAGTCAGAGGCTGTGAACGGGGTTTGGCCGAAAAAAAAAATTATTTACACACACACACACACACACACACACACACACACACACACACACACACACTACTAATATCTTCACTCATATCCTCTCATGACGACTACACATCTACCCACACTCATACCACAGTCTCACCCCATTCCTCGTCCTACACCCCACCCTGCACTTCACCTGACCCCTCACCCTGCCTGACCCCTCATCCTGCCTGACCCCATCCCCTCATCCCAACTCATCATCTCTACTTTCATACTTCTCACCCCCACTTTTTCTTTTGCCCTGTCTCACACTTAACCATTCCCCACATCCCCATCACCAACTCCTGTCTTCCTGTCACTTCTCCTCTCTACCTACTTTTTGTCTCATACCCTTTCCTCACTTACCTCACCCCCCACCTCCCCTCCCATTCCCTCTCCTCTGCCCCATCACTTCTCTCTTTACTTGACCTCTCGCCCTTTCCCCAGCTACCTCCGCCCTCATCTCGTTTACTGACTCCCACACTTCTCTCTCCCTCCCCTTCTCTCTCTCTCTCTCTCTCTCTCTCTCTCTCGTGTCATTTATCTACCCCATTCACGCATTTATAGTATTAACTGAA
Organism: Coenobita brevimanus; assembly: GCF_032717465.1. Classification (NCBI taxonomy): domain Eukaryota; kingdom Metazoa; phylum Arthropoda; class Malacostraca; order Decapoda; family Coenobitidae; genus Coenobita; species Coenobita brevimanus. Next base: position 37,772,905 of record NC_136954.1, read on the forward strand.
CGTAATTTCTTTTCATGGTTCACTGGCCATTATACGTTGGTGTAGTTGTGTATAATGAAGTGGTATTTATTTACATATGTGTTGGCTGTATGATATATATATATTGCAATCATATATGGTGGAGAATAATATGGTAATGACATCACTGTTTTAATCTTTACACATACACATTAGTTTAATATTTATACACACATAGGTTTCATTTGTACACAGGTTTAATATTCACACGTAGGTTTAATATTTACACACACATAGGTTTAATATTTACACGTTCACAAGTTTAATATTTACAAATTCAGGTTTGTTATTTACACATATATAGGTTTAATATTTACACATACATAAGTGTAATATTTACACATACATAGGTTTGATAATTACACACACATAGGTTTTATATTTACTTACATGTGTGGATTGGATGGCAATAGTCGGAAAATTGTTATATATCTGCGTTAGTTTAGCAAAGAAAAGTAGCAAAATATATACCGTACAGGTGATTAGGCCTGTGACAGCCGGGATTGTGGGGACATTATTGTTTTGCGAATGTGTGTGCGGTGCATTTCACTGAGTATACTGTTGATAGTTTTCCCACTGTCGTGCTTTTATCTTTCCCGGCTTTCTTAACCTTGCTGACTCCATCTATAGGTAAGAAAAAAGATGTCAGGGTGAAGATTATGATAACGACCTTTTAGGTACATACAAGGTAGGTTTTATATTTACACATACACACAGGGTTTATATTCACACATACACATCGTTACATACACCAAAATATGATGTGAATGGGAATGTAATAGTCAGTGCATTTCCTGTAAGCCACTTTATACAGAGGCGTAATTACAAATATACACGTTACATATTTACGTTCATGTCAACAAGAGCTGGGATCATTCAGGGAAGTTACATTTACCTCAAGGCACAGACAGCTTTATTATTTTATTCTGGCTAATGTCAAACAACTTAAACAGAAATTGAGTCATAGGGGCGTCAGAGTTAAAACTGGTATCATTAATGCTCCCTTGGTTGGGACTAATCTGCAGCATCGTATTCCAATAAATGCCAGTTGATTTTACTTACATGAATGGATAATAGGACTAGGAGTTATTATAGCATTGCATTTGCACACACACACACACACACACACACACACACACACACACACACACACACACACACACACACACACACACACACACACACACACACACACACACACACACACATCGATAGACGTAATCGAGGGGTTTGATGATATGGAGAGAGATATTATAAGTGTACCGTAGATTAATGGCTGCCCCTCTATCACCATTGGATTGGAGCGTGGGTGGCTGCCAGTCAAATGGTGGGGCGTCGAGTAGAGTGAATAGGTAGCTCTCTATCTCACTTTCCCCCTCTGTGTATGCGTTTATCGTAAGAGAGGCGAGTTATAGCCACTTCTTGGGTTATGGAGCTTTATTGTACAAGGTTATATAGAGATGTAATTGACAGCA
>NC_136954.1:37776897-37889397 GCF_032717465.1 Coenobita brevimanus
GAGACAGACAGACAGACAGAGACAGAAAGAGAGAATTTTACAAGTTCCTTCGACTTGCACTACAAGTTCACCGAGAAGGCTGCCATCTCTCTATTTTTTTTTTAAATAACAGATCGGAGGAAGGAAAAACAAATTATATAATAAAAAAAAATAATCCGTTCACCAGATTACTGGTGTTCTTTGTTCATAAAATATCTGTAACAGTTAGACTTGAACAGCTGTAGGTTGAAGTCTGGAGGGAAACAACTCTGGGGAAGCGAGTTCCAAAGAGATGCAGTTCGGGGAATGAAAGAATTCTGATAGGCAGAAGTTCTGCAATATGGCTGAGTGACATTCCAGTCATGAGCGCTACCAGATGCCCGTGTAGCACGAGGGAAGGCATGGAGAGGTGGCACCATGGACGCAACTTCGTCTGAGCATTTGCCAAAAAAATATCTGTAAAATAATTCAAGGGAGGCAACATTCCGTCTTACTTGCAGGGGAGGTAGTTTATTTGTAATGGCAGGGTTGTTAATGTTTCTAACAGCTTTGTTCTGAATTTTGTCTAGTTGTTTTATTGCAACCTCTCCACAACCATTCCACAAGGGTGAGCAATATTCAAGCTGAGAGCACGCATGACTATTATAATTTATAGCAAACAGCTCATCAGCGAAGAAGTTACGGACTCTGTACAATAATCCAAGTTTCTTTGAGGCGGATTTAGCAAGTGATCTGACATGAGAGGTCCAGCTGAAGTCATTGTTATGTGAGATGTCAAGAATTTCAATACTTTTGGAGATGGGAATATTAGTAGCACTGAAGGTAATGTACGAATCTGGGAATATCTGTCTATTAGTAAACTGTATATATTTAGTTTTACTAGCATTAAAACAGACAAGGTTGTTTTGTCCCCATTCACTGATCGTAGATAGATCTTGATTTATGGAGATGGCTGTACTGAGTTGAGAGGTAGAGATATTGGACTTTGTAAATGGTTGTCTGAGTGTGAATGAACTATGTAGTGTTGAGTCATCTGCATATGAGTGAATGGGATTGTGGGTGACAGATAAGAGATCATTAATATGAACCAGAAATAGGGTTGGCGCCAGAACTGATCCCTGCGGCACGCAGGCGTTAATTAAGTGGAAATTGGAATATACATCATCTACTTTTACTCTTTATTTTCCTGTCACTAAGATATGAAGAAATCAAAGGAACAAAAGACGTTAGTCCATGGCAAGGGAGTTTGGACAGCAGGGAACGGTGCCATACTCTGTCAAAAGCTTTAGAAATATCAAGAGCTACTGCATGAGTTTCTCCATGTAGCTCAATTGATTGATGGATGGTATGAGTTAGGAGATTGAGTATGTCGATGGTGGATCTTTCGTGGCACAAACCATATTGTCTATCACTAATTAAGTTGTTGGATTCGAGATGTTTAACAATGTGCTTAATAATTAATGTTTCAAATACCATACCAAGAGAAGATGTGACAGCTATTGGTCTGTAATTGGGGGGGTCAGACGAACTTCCTTTCTTCGGAATTTAGTGGATATTGGCTTCTTTCCATGAATTTGGGAATAAAGAAGTACGTATGCATAGTCTGAATAATTTAGCTAGAACAGAGGCAAGTTCAGGGGAACACTTTTTCAAAACAATTGGCGGAATTCCATATGGGCCTGGAGCTTTGTTGGTAGATAAATTGTCTAGGATGGATTTTACGTATCTTGTCTGTGTTTTAAGTGGGGCAATTTCGGGAGAGTCAAGTTCCAGTATTGGGACATTCTGGCTGGTATCGTCTATGGTAGAGTTTCTGGCAAAGGTGCTAGCAAAGATATCTGCTTTCCCACGCGGGTCATTTGTAATATTGCCATCTGAAGATTTTAGTGGGGGAATGGAAGATGACTTGTTAAAGTTATTATTGAAAGAATTAAGAGTTGACCAGAATATTCCATTGTCATTAGGGTTGTTAAGTAGTTTTGATGCTTGCTTTTGAAGAAAGTTTGATGTAGATATATTTAACACAGCTTTTGCATGATTTCTAGCAATTTTAAATTGAGAGAGTGATTCAGATGTTTTTTATTTTAAGTAAGGGTTATATGCTAATGACTTTTGGGTTGTTGCTCTGGCACAGTTGCCATCAAACCATTTTGGAGAGTTCGATCTTTTAGAGAATTGTTGACTTGGTATGAATAAATCCATACCAGCTAGTATTAAGTCGCAAATGTGGGACTGGGTAGAATTGGGATCACTAGAGAAGAAAGACTGCCATGGAATGTCAGCAAGATAATTTCTAAACCCATCCCAGTCTGCCCTATCAAAGTGCCATCGTGTCACCCTGACAGGTTCAGAATGGGGAGGTGTGGGAGGGTTAACTAATGAGACTTTGATGAGATTGTGATCAGAGGATCCAAGTAGTGACAGTACCTCTATCCTGTATTGATCTGGATTATTTGTCAAGAATAGAGCCAAGAAATGGGCATTATGGTCAGGATTATCAGGTATTCTGGTTGGTTGCTTTACCAACTGGGTGAGATTAAACGATTCTGCAAACAGCTCGCATTCTAGACCAGCGTCGTCAGTCCTGGCAGAATGCAATAACTATTCAACATCATGTATGTTAAAATCACCCAAAATGGTAATTTCGGTGCCAAGGGCAAGGTTAAGGTTGTTCAACTGAGTGGATATGGAATCAAATACACTGGGTTCCGAAGAAGCATTGGGGGAACGATAAACTACACAAATATATTTGGTAATGTTTTGACAATTTAGTTTATATAAAAAGTAATCAAAACTGGATGAAGTGAAGTTTAAAACAGTGTCAACTGCATATTGGGATTTGATATAACAACAGGTGCCGCCCTTGTTACGGAAGTTTGTAAGGAGATGGTAACAGGGAAAACAAAATGGGGATATATCGGTAGAGGGTGAGATTTGTGGTTCTGTGAGGAAAAGGGCCAAAGGGGATATGGACTAAGAAAAAAATGAACTGAGTTTAAATTTGTGGTAAAAGGCCGCACTTTCACCTCTTCGCTGACGAGCATTCCCAGAAATAGCAACAGTCGCTGCCGGCGCAGTCGCTTGATGGCGACCGGGAGGACCCTGTGCCGCCAGCTCTACCCTGCCGGTGGTGGCAATCCGAGGTACCACCTCATTTGATAGTAAGATTGCAGCGGCCATTACTAAAGACAGTGAATAGAAGGTGTGATATGTTATGCGCATGTAGTGTGGTGTAGACAGTTGAAGGTAGAGGTATTATGAGAGCATGCTGGCCTACTCTCTCTGTAAATGAATGCACTGAAAATGTTCAGCAAAGAGAGATGGTCAGGATCAAGTCCTGAGGGCCGGTGAACGGGAGCTCCAGCTCTCCCTATCAGCAGCTTGCCATCCACCTCGGGAGTACTGCCCTGTTCGACTGGTGCTACAGTCTACTCCTCAATGAAGTTTATTATTATTATTATTATTATTATTATTATTATTATAATTATTATTATTATTCTCTCCGACAAGAAGAGTATGTTTTCACCCGTTTGTTTGTTTGTTTGTTTGTCTTTAGCAGGATTACTCAAAAACTAAAAGAGAGATTTGGACCAAATTTAATAGCCATGTCCCAGGGAACAATCGATTAACTTTTGCGACCGGGCCGGATCGTATTACAGATCCTAGATTCAGACGCGAAGCCTTAGTCACTGATGAGAAAACCTGATCCATTATGAAGAGTGGTTTGGAAATCACGTTGCCTTTGTCGGAGAGATGCTCACCACTGAGCGCCTCTCTGGTTATTATTATTATTATTATTATTATTATTATTATTATTATTATTATGAGAGGATGATAATGATTAATATTATTACACACTTCTGTTCTCGACTGCAGCTTCCATCGTTTATTAAATCCCAGTTATCATATTTCTCACCACTTGCTTCACGAAGTCCACTTATCCTAAACAGTAATTACTCACCCAGTCCAGTCATTTACCATTCTTCAATTTACCTACAGTCCGAGGCAAAAGTTTGATTATTTCTCTTCCTGTACTTATGTCTTTCTTTTACTGACTGACATTCATGAAATGACAGTGTCTTGGTATGTTTTTCTACATAATATTATTTTTACATCTTTTGCCTTGCCTTCTTGTGCTAGTTAGTATTTCTAAGCTGAGCGTGGCTTGGTATGATTCTTAACCCAGTATTTCACCTTTCCTTCTTATTTTCCATTGGTGGCCAATATTCTCAAGGTGCAAAAAGGTTGTTTTGTTCCACTGTCTTATATATCACTTCTTATAGTTCTCATTTTCCTTCTCTGGCTTAGCATTCCTAAGATGGTGTGTTCTTCTGTCAGATATTTTACCGTTTCAGCTTCTCATTTGCCACTGCTGAGTACTGTTTCTAACACGAGGAAGGCTTGGTGTTTCTTTGTCCATTAATGGTTATACGATGCGTCAGGGAGGAGTGATGGTCATACTCTAGTTTCAAGTAGACACAGTGGTGTAATGGTTACATTTTGCCTCCTGGCTGTATATTATCAGTTCTTATCCAAACTTTATTCTAAAATGTACTAAATTAATTCCATCCGTTCTGCAATAATTCAGGTACAGTCAGCAAATTCCTCACCGTAAACCCTTTCTGCTTCAACTCCAGTTAGCCAGCAGATCCAAATTATCTTCACTCTTATGCCATTCCCTTCACTAATCTATTTTCCAATCCAGCATCATCCGTCATTAAATTCCGATGATTAACCCCTCATCAGTTTGCTCAAGAGGCTTACTTTACCTAAACTTAAGTCACCAAGTGTAGTATGCCATCACGTCATCCATATAGCCTACCTCTTTATCAAATGCCTCAGCCATGTACCCTATACTATGCTAGTTTTCAGACATACATGATAGGTCGCCAATCCTCGACACCAGGTCAGTTTCCATCACTAATACCCAACCTGCTTTATTTCCGTCATCTGATCATGTACACTTTTCCATTCCAGTCAGGTGTACAGTCATTCACAAAATATATCTTCTCTCTCTCTCTCTCTCTCTCTCTCTCTCTCTCTCCATTAATCCCGCCTCTCAAGTCTCAAAGCGCTAGTCTCGTTTTCTGTCATCTTTCCTCTCTCATTTTCTCTTTTCCCATTCCTCCTTTTCCCTACCCTGCCTTTCCCCCTTTAATTTTGTCTCTTCTCATAATTCATTTTCTTCGTACAGTGTCACACCTATCTTCCTCCTGCTCTTCCTATTCATTCCTTCTCCATCCCCCTTTTCATCCTTCGTTTTCTTTCTTTCCCCTTTCTCATTTCCTTCATCCTTCCTTTCTCTCTCCCTATCTCCTGCCTCATCTCCATCACCTCCAAACCTCACTTCCCTCTTTATTTCATCTTTTCTCTTTTTCTCACTTCCTCAATTTTTCCTTTTTTTTATTTTCATTCCCTTCTTCCCAGTACTTTTCTCCTTTCATTCCTTTTTCCTTGTTAACACCTTATAACTCACTTTCTTTATCTTTCATTCCCTCTTTTTCTTCATTTTATTTTTCACCTGTTCATTCCTCCCATTTTTTCCCGTTTCTCCCTCATCTCCAACCTATCTCCAGCATCTCCAAGCCTCCCTCTCCCATCCCGCTCCAGGATTCCAGCCCCAAATGATGCTCTGCCACTGATCCCAGGGCACTCCAGAAATATATATATGTATAGAAATGGCTCGCATTGTGGCCAGAAGCGGGTATTTGTGTCTGGAGCAGTATTGTGTGTGTGTGTGTGTGTGTGTGTGTGTGAGAGAGAGAGAGAGAGAGAGAGAAAGAGAGAAAGAGAGAGAGAGAGAGAGAGAGAGAGAGAGAGAGAGAGAGAGAGAATAAAGCCATAACCTCCCCTCCAAGTAGAGTCCGAGGGAAAAATATCAATCCAGGACAATGGACAATAGCACTTCCCCCTCCCCCTCCGACTCTCCTCTCCCTCCGTCCCACCCTCCCCTCCTTTTTTTCTACAGTATGATATGTTGCTTTTATGCAGTCACTTTTTGTCTTGCTTTTTTACTGATGCTTCTCTTCATTGTTTTTTTTTTCTTCCATTCTTACTTACTTTTCTTGTTTTTTTTCTTTTTCGAACAACTATCTTCCTCTTTTTTTATTCACATTTTTTCATGTATTCCTTTTATCATCTCTTTATTCTCCTTTTCTCTCACCCTCCATTTATCTTACTCCTTTTCTTCCTCCACCCACTCTCTCTCTCTCTCTCTCTCTCTCTCTCTCTAAATATTCGTTAAGTATGTTCATTAAATATTAACAACGTCATCATTCCCTTCATGACACTCCCACTACCATCCACTCAAATGCCGTAGCTCCATCTTTCTTTCCCACTCCGTCCCTGTCTCTTCCACTCTCTCCCATTCATTCATTCCTTACTCAAATTCTGTATATTGTTATTACTGTTGCCTCAAGTTGATCTGGATGTGAGCCCGGTGAACTGCAGGCTGAAGTTGTCCATCTCCTGCACTCCACCTTCTTACTTTCAGAGGATAGGGAGGGAACTGAGGAACCTGTGTATAACCAGACAGCGTGGCCTTCCTGTTATATCTGTGTCACCACGTGAAGGCTTTCCGCATCACTAAACTACATATAAAAATAAAACTGAATCGCGTGAGAAGCGGAACTTGCAGAAGGCATGAACGTAATTCCATACAACTGGAGCAGAATCTGTGTGTCCTTCCAATTATACCAACTGTGCGTGTGTGTGTGTGTGTGTGTGTGAGAGAGAGAGAGAGAGAGAGAGAGAGAGAGAGTGTGTGTGTGTGTGTGTGTGTGTGTGTGTGTGTGTGTGTGTGTGTAGGTTTTGCGTACTCCCGAAGTTTACCACTACACTCTTTTTAATTTGACTTGGTCTAAAATTCTCTCTCCCCGTCGAATGCTGAATTTTAACAACAGATTAACGCTAGAATGCGATACTAATCACGAGGTGCTAAGGAAAGAACGTAGAGCGGTAGCTTTATCTAAGCCACTGGTACGTGAAGTAAGCTACAAAAGGACGAAATTCTTGGCCAAATTAAGGTGAAAATGGTTTAGATTACGTTCGTGGGTGGGAGGATTACACAGGATTACACAGGAAAGCAAACAGCAACAGACCTTATGGTCCTTTCGAGGCTGCTTGTTACAGAGAAAACTATGACTACAAGATCTAATTCTACATGCTGAAGGATAAGGATAGTAAAGCAAGAAGGCTCCCCCCACCACAAAACCCTCCTGGAAAAAGTGAGAAAAACCACCATGCGGCATGGAAAAACTGACATGGAAATTTTATAGGAAACACTGGAAAGGAAAAGTCACATTCTTTAATACTTTATCTATAAGCTACCCGATTGAGTAACCTGAAAGAGAAAGTAAACAAATAAAATAATGGTTACGGCATGACGTTATTAACCTGTACATTGAGTTAATGGGAAGTCTGTGGACATAACGAGGAAGCTACACATTGCACAGGCCTTGCCTGGCGCTTTTAAGGTAGGCAACAGTCAATCAGACCCTAGCTCCGTTCGCTCTACTGAGACAAGGAACTCTCCCATGTGGAACAAGTACACAAGTTTCATTCTGAAGCAGTGATTCCTGGTACATTAAAAAAATCCCGATGGTGGTCACTTGACCGACAGGGACCCTCAGTGATCCACAGCCCATCACAGGTCTAAAGCAAGAGTAGTGACCGTTAACTCAGGGTTATCTGTGCAGATCCTAATCTGTGCTTATATTGCTTTCTTTGCACTGGGGAGATTGAAAAATATATAAGACGGGTGTCTTAGATAAAAGGGAACTGCACAGTGCACAGTGTGGATGTGCAATGCACAGAGTGGATGTTTAGGGGTGGTGCAGCAGCCTTGCCTGGCGCTTTTTAGGTAGGCAGCAGTCAGTCAGGCCCTAGCTCCGTTCACTCCACTGATACAAGGAACTCTCCCATTTGGGACAAGTACACAAGTTTCCTCCTGAAGCAGCGACTCCTGGTACATTAAAAAAATCCCGATGGTGGTCACTTGACTAACAGGGACCCTCAGTGATCCACAGTCCATCACAGGTCGAAAGTAAGAGTAGTGACCGTTAACTCAGGGTTATCTATGGAGATCTTAATCTGTGCTTACTGTATATTACCTCATTTGCTTTGTGTAAATCGAAAAACGTATAATGACGTGACGTGACGCTATGTTAAGTTTACGGGGTGTCCTGTAGACATGAGGGGACTGCATAGTGTGGATGTTTAGGAGTGGTGCGGCAGCCTTGCTTGGCGCTTTTAAGGTAAGCAGCAGTCAATCAGGCCCTAGCTCCGTTCACTCCACTGAGACAAGGAACTCTCCCATATGGGACAAGTACACAAGTTTCATCCTGAAGCAGTGACCCCTGGTACATTAAAAAAAATCCCGATGGTGGTCACTTGACTAACAGGGACCCTCAGTGATCCACAGCCCATCACAGGTCGAAAGTAAGAGTAGTGACCGTTAACTCAGGGTTATCTGTGCAGATCCTAATCTGTACTTATATTGCTTTGTTTGCACTGAATAAATTGAAAAATGTATAATAACGTGACGCAATACTATGTACGGGTACGTTGTTTACGGGGTGTGTTGTAGACAAAAGGGGCATGAACTTACATGTACCGTAGCTATACAAGCAAGTTATTTGGACAGAAAAAGAGTCAGCTTAGGATTCTCGTGCAAATACTTGTCTAATTTGTTTTTGAATGTCTCAATTGAGATACTGTTCACGGTATCTGAGGGTAATCTGTTCCAGATATTTACAACTCTGTTAAAGAAGAAGTATTTTGCTTCGTGGGATTGGAATCGCTTTCCGATAATTTTGCAGCCATTACTTCTGGTTTGACTCGACCGGTCTATATCAGAATATTTATTCATGTCTAAGTTGTCATATCCCTTTATGATTTTGAAAACTTCAATAAGGTCCCCTCTTAACCTGCACTTCGTTAGGCTAAATAATTTAAGTTCTTCAAGGCGTTCCTCATATGGTTTGTTTCTAAGTCGTGGTATCATTTTTGTGATTTTTCGCTGAATTTTCTCTAATTTTTCAGTGTCCCTTCTGTAGTACGGAGACCAGAATTGCACACAATACTCACGGGTTGAGAGAGAAGTAAAGAGGCGGGGAGGGGGTGGATGGATGGTTGGGAATGAGGATGGGACTGGGAGGAGGAAGAGAAGGTAGGTGAGGGAAGCGGGGAAGGAGTGGAGGGGGAGGGGAACAAGGGTTGGAGGGACGGAGTCGAAGAGGGGTGAGGATGGATGCGGGAGAGGGGAGGATGGGGGAGAGAAGTGGGGAGGGAAAAGTGGGTTAAGGAGAGGAAGAGGGCAGGGAGTGAAGTAATGAGGGTCGGGGTGGGTGAAAGGAGTAGAATGGAGAGGGGAGTGAGGAGGAGGAGAGAGGAGGTGGGGAGGGGAGTACAGAGGGATATGGAAAAGAAAGGAGGTAGAGAAGTAGAGGGATTGGGGTGGATGGAGGAGAGAATAGTGGGGAGGGAGATGCTGGTAGAGAGGTATGGGGAGGGAAGTACTGATAGAGAGGTGTGGGGAGGGTAGTAGAAGGGAATGAGGGAGGAAAGAAGGGAGTTTTGGGGAGAATAATAGTCTTAGGGGATCTTGCAACCTCTAAATGATCTTATTATGCTTAGGACACACATCTGGCAGTGAAGTAGTTGGACGGTCTCCATTATAATACAGTGATCTCCTTTGCATGTCATTGGCGTTCTAGTCAGACGGTTATATCTACCTTGGCAACACCTTTCGTAGTGAAGGGGTTACAGTTCAGTACCCCTTTATTTGAGTAACATTTTTTTTTATTCGTGCTACCGTCAGAGTATTACATTTAGATTTTGGAAACGTACCTTTTTTTTTATTATTATTATTAATTCACCCTACATTTATTAATTCTTCCTAGCACCAACTGTAATTAGGTTTTCGAAAAACAAAACATTTTTCATTTTAATCTCTGCCACAAAAATGGTATATTTTTAATTTTTGAAATGATTACTTTCTATATTTTTTGAGTGCGGTAAATTATTTTATTCAGTTTTTGGCATAAACGATAACAATTACTTCTTTATTCGTAGCTCCGCCAGTCATATGTATTTATCTTGTGGAAAAAGCGTTTGAATTACAGTACAGTACATTCTTTTATTGTTAAAATCTGACTGTTGCATTTAGTTCCAGGATTTCGTATTGATGGGGTTAGATATGTTACTAACTTTTTTTTTTTTTTTTTTTTTATGTGTCCGACTCTGGGCATAGGCTTCTCAGCCTGCTTTCAAGGCCCAGTAGCCCTCCTACGTACCGCACACCTCTACATGTCACCACTTCGGCGCTAACACCCACCGTCCATACTGAATACATGCTAGGGCTGTCTCATACAGGACTGGTGTATTGGTATTAGCGGGGATATTTTTACGACATGTCGGCGGGTCTTCTGGTAGATCAGTAAAGTATGATTTTTATGAAATTCAAATCCTTAAACTGTTCCCTGCCCCAGCGGGATTTGAACCCGGATCCGTCAGGACTACAAGCCACCTCTCTACCGATTGAGCCACCGCCTCCAATATACTGAAATATACTGAAATTAATTGTTGCGCTTAACGCTTTGCATCCGGTGGCTTATTTTTATTCATGCTAACTTCTCAAATTTATTCAACGATTTTTTTTTATTGCTGTTTTTAATTCTTTCTTCCTCCAAACAGTTTTCATCAACGGTTTTTTGTATGGTCTAAAGGGTTAATGAGGACAATATTTATTCCTTCGAGGTGGAAGAGTCTCCCCTTACTTTAATGTAATGGTTTGGAAGCAGGAAAATAAACTTAAAAATACGCCACTGGATTGAAAAGGTTGAGTATTTCCGGACGATGATAAAATGTTGAAAAATTAATTTGTGCCGAGAGAAAAAGAGAGAGAGAGAGAGAGAGAGAGAGAAATGGGTGAAGGCAAGTGATGGTGGTGGTGGACTGGCGATACCCGGGCTGTTCCGCCTTCTGAGAGAGAGAGAGAGAGAGAGAGAGAGAGAGAGAGAGAGAGAGAGAGACATTGATGAAGGCAAGTGATGCAGGTGGTGGGCTGGCGATACCAGGAGCCAGAGAGCGCTGTGGTTGGTGGATCCGAGGCACCGAATCTTCTCAGTCACAGTCATATATTTTCCATTTCTTCGTCATCACACATTTCCACGGCAAATGCACACTTGGTAGGTTTCATGTGTAATATTGTTGCTGTTTGTGATATCATGAGCCTTTGCGCAGTCATATTATTGGAAAGTAATGGCAGAGTTTTAGCTCATTTGATTTCTTGCTCCCAACCGCTTCTCTCCATCTTGGCGAGACAGCTCAGAGTCATAACTCTTCACTTTAATTTTGTTTGTCTTATAATTCCAAAAATAATGTACATGTCATAGATTCTCCATATGATTTTAGTGCTACTAGTGAACGAAACGTCATATAACTTCTGTAGCCAAAACTAAAGTATAGAAACTCGCGTTTCGTAACTCGAGTTTCGTTCGTCTCCGAGTCTTCCGTTTCATAGGTCTTTTGTATTATTGTGTGGTTAATAACACAGTGAACCGTCCCACGGGTCTGCAAAATAAGAGAATGTTGTAATGTTTAACTATCATGTGATTACCCATGATTCCTTGCTCCCTCCCCCTCCCACTGTTCTGCGTCACTCGAGTTGAAACTGTGATAGCGTGGGTGCGTGTGTGTGTGACTTCCGCCTATTTCGCCCGGACTTTACCCAGTTGGACTCCAAAGGGTATTACCAGGATTATTATGATGGTGCAGGTAACTACAGACATACGAGATGAATGAATTATATATGGAGAAGATATGGCCGGGGATTACCTGTGCAGGCATTAAAAGATCCGGCCATCTTGGGGTGAGTCTTGTGGAATGTCTGACTTATTTACTGCGATGACGTCTTTTCCATTTCGTTTATATATCATTAGACGATTTTGTTATGTTCGGTAGAGGCTTGTCGAACTGTAGCTGAAAATAGCCTTCATTAATCTCTTCATCGCCAGGTGGCTCACCTAAGCCGAGGAAAATCGTCTGGAAATAGCAGTGAAATTGAAAAGTACGTTGTTGTTGTGTTTGTTATAGTCAGGATAATGATTCTCTCTCTCTCTCTCTCTCTCTCTCTCTCTCTCTCTCATTTATTTTAATGTGTATGTACAGTCGTCAGCACAAATTCGCTGCAAGCCTGCTCGTGTGATGTGGGTCGTTTTGTCTGGCAACGATGTATGGGAACTAGTTGCCACACAGGCTTTTATATGCTTTAAGGACGTGTTTGTAAGAATTAGTACTATAAATCACCCAGAATACAATATTCTTTATATCTGATTAGCGTAAAAATGTGCAAAAGACGACAGGTGAATGTTGTCGAATGGGGAAACTTCTGTTCTCTCCCTCGTATTCATCCCTTGTCCCTCCCCACCCTCCCCTCCTCCTTCCCTCTCCCGCTATTCTTCATCTCCCCTCCTCACCTTCTCCGCCCTGTCTCCCTTATATCACCCACAACGCTAATCTGCGTAATAAACCGCACTCTTCTCTGTTTCTTGTCTATTCCTGTAACCTTTTTGCTCCTCAACATTCGAGAGTTTCATGCCATGCAACAGTCTCTTTCTTTCACTCGTTACTCCACACATGATGCAGCAGTTCGAAACTTTAGTGTTTCTGATACTGTTTCGTGATTCAGTGAACAGTATGAGGAGAATGGGAACATTTTCCTAGGGAAGAGAGAGGGCGAGAAGTAGGTGGAGTGGGCACAAATGTTTAATTTCGCCTACTGATATAATAGGCACAGACTTCCAGGCTCACTCAAACAAATACTAGCAAGGAATACATCGCAAGAACGAGACCTCAATGTTCCTGTATCTCCCGGCTGTTGGTAGTGACAAAGGGTGGAGAACAAAAAGACAACTGGAGAGGAGTGGGAAGGAGACGAGGAGGGTAAGAATGGGACTAGAAAAGGAAGGAATACTGATAATAAACCTTGGATATAGTTGGTAGTACTCCAAGCAACTGGGAATATGGCAAACTGGGTTTAGAAAACAGTCAAGAAAGAATTGCGATGCGCCAATCAGGTTAGTGCCGTGGATAAATGAATGAAGGTGGAGAGGGTGGGGAGAGGAGACAGTGGAGAGGCATGAAAGTGAGTGGGGGAGAGGAGGCAGAGGGAGGGGTGGGAGGGAACATCAGGAGGAGTAAGGGGGAGAGAGGGGATGGGAGCTTAGACACGGTTATAATGAAGAATACCAGAGTATTACGCTCATACGTCGTTCCATAACATTGTCAACTCTTGCAGTTTTTTACACTAATCAATTACGGTATACAAAAAACTGTACTCTAGGCACTTTTGAAAAAAACGTGGTTAAAGTGTATAAAAGTGTATGTGGCAACTCGTCCCTTTACACTGTTGCCAGACAAAGGACTCGCATCACACTAATAGACTTGCAGCGAATTTATGCTGACGACTGTACAGTTACCTCCACTTCTAACGAGTACAGCGGGTGGTGTGTTTGGTGAAATGTGGCACCACTGTGTTTGTTTACATCGTAGCAATAGTACGTGAATGGACAGACCCGGGAGAGCTTCCCCTCCGCTACAGTATCTAGTAGCCACAGAAACTATGTTTTATCAAGTCATACTCTGTCTGCAAATACATGTGTTTGCCACGTATGAATAGTGGAAGGTAGAAAGAAAAATAGTGATGCTATTGGTTCCCATTGTTTCTCTGACAGGAGATTACTGTGAAGCGATGTGGAACGGAGGGGAGGGGGGAAGGGTGGTGGGAATATCGAAACTTTGTCGTGTTTCGTTTAGAAAGAAGAAGGGTGTGATTAAACAGATGTTCTGAGGTTATTGTTTACTCCGTATGCAATAACGTGAATTGGATGAATGTTCCCTTAGATGAATGTTGGAGACATAATGTTCGTCATACAATGTGGTGAACAAATGTAGGTAAGCATAAATGTTAGAAGGTGTGATGTTCGGTGTCTCGAAACGTGGTTCACCTGACTCTAGTGAGTGTGCGATTCAAATGCTGTAACATTTTTGTAGCTGAACCAGGGTGGCCATAAAAATGATTCGTGATTATCCATGTGACACAACTGTCGTGCCATGTTGTTCATCATCTAGTCTGTTTTATTGTGAGGAAAAACAGTCATTATATTAGCAAACCATGGTATAAGTAGATATCTTGTTGCAAAGGCTTATAGCTACTTTGAGTGTTGGACAGCTATTGGCTTGTTGTGCAGAAGTGTTGTGTAGTCATCATACTGATGGCTCACATGGAGATAATGAGATACTTTATGTGCATAATGAATGCATATCTTGTATTATAATAACTGAAATAATGATGTTACAGACGTCCAGACCATAAAATTATAATGTCGCTTTCTTCGAGGTGCTAATTCGTTAGTCTGGATAGTTGTGACAACATCCACAAACATTGGTCATCGTATATTATATTCTCTTGTAAACATTCATATATTAGTTTTCATACAAGATCTGAGACATTCAGGCCCTCCCTAGCTTCAGACGCATTATACTATTTAATCGTGTGTCTGCACTCACACACTGTTCATCCTGAGGGACCAACATTCCTTTACCATTAATGTTTGTCGGTTGTCTGCCCTTATAAACCAAGGTTTTGATATGTAGCCACGGCTACACAAAATATATCGGTGGCGTGGTGCTGCTGGGAGAATGTAAAATAGCGTATAGTCTACGTGTGTTTGTGCAGGGAGTCTGGTAATACACTTCACCAACTTATTCACACTCATGCCAAGATAGCAGACAAAGTCGCAGTCTTCGTGGCTATACTGACTGACCATTGAAAACACTTTCACATCCCAGCAGTTTGAATGAGATCCTGTTTTCAGCCAATAGAAACATTAAGTATTACAGTGAACAATGCAGTTAAATATGTAAAGTAAGGAGTGTATCATGCACCGTGTCATCATACAGGCTTATACAGTATAACACAGTCAAGAATAAGATGGACCTACAGTAGGATAAAAGTTGAGTGTTGGTGGAGCGTCCAAGTAAACGTAAGCAACATTGGTGCACCAGCACCTGGATGGTAAAACTCAACCACTGCGCTTTAGGTAAAATACTCCTGGATTCTGAAGCTACCCCACGTCATTCAGCAGATTAACACAAGGTCATTGATAAGACTGCAGTCTCGTCGTAGTGTTGCAATATGATATGGGAATCAGAGTCAGGTTTCGTTACTCATTATATAAGGATGGGCCGGAATTTTGTAAGAGAGAGAGAGAGTCTTTCCCTTTCTTTTTACTTTTATATATATATATATATATATATATATATATATATATAATAAAACAAAAGAGAGAGAGAGAGAGAGAGAGAGAGAGAGAGAGATTCTCTCTCTCTCTCTCTCTCTCTCTCTCTCTCTCTCTCTCTCTCTCTCTCTCTCTCACTCTCTCTCTCTCAAATAGGCTGTAGACAAGGAGCCTTGATATTCGCACACTGTCACAGGTGGGTGATATGAGGCTACCGTCACTGTAGAAAGACACCCATGGAGAGAAGGATCACTCTATCCTTCCCTAGGTCTATTATGTCGTATTGTAGCAACTTGTAATGATGCCATGAATGCACCAGTCTCTATGTGTGTTGGTCTCTCTCTCTCTCTCTCTCTCTCTCTCTCTCTCTCTCGCTCACACACACACACACAAAATTCCGGCCCTTCCTTATATAATGAGTAACGAGACCTGATATTGATTCCCTTATCATATTGCAACACTACGACGAGACTGCAGTCTTATCAATGACCTTGTGTTAATCTGCTGGATGACGTGGGGTAGCTTCAGAATCCAGGAGTATTTTACCTAAAGCGCAGTGGTTGAGTTTTACCATCCAGGTGCTGGTGCACCAATGTTGCTTACGTTTACTTGGACGCTCCACCAACACTCAACTTTTATCCTACTGTAGGTCCATCTTATTCTTGACTGTGTTATACTGTATAAGCCTGTATGATGACACGGTGCATGATACACTCCTTACTTTACATATTTAACTGCATTGTTCACTGTAATACTTAATGTTTCTATTGGCTGAAAACAGGATCTCATTCAAACTGCTGGGATGTGAAAGTGTTTTCAATGGTCAGTCAGTATAGCCACGAAGACTGCGACTTTGTCTGCTATCTTGGCATGAGTGTGAATAAGTCGGTGAAGTGTATTACCAGACTCCCTGCACAAACACACGTAGACTATACGCTATTTTACATTCTCCCAGCAGCACCACGCCACCGATATATTTTGTGTAGCCGTGGCTACATATCAAAACCTTGGTTTATAAGGGCAGACAGCCGACAAACATTAATGGTAAAGGAATGTTGGTCCCTCAGGATGAACAGTGTGTGAGTGCAGACACACGATTAAATAGTATAATGCGTCTGAAGCTAGGGAGGGCCTGAATGTGTCAGATCTTGTATGAAAACTAATACATGAATGTTTACAAGAGAATATAATATACGATGACCAATGTTTGTGGATGTTGTCACAACTATCCAGACTAACGAATTAGCACCTCGAAGAAAGCGACATTATAATTTTATGGTCTGGACGTCTGTAACATCATTATTTCAGTTATTATAATACAAGATATGCATTCATTATGCACATAAAGTATCTCATTATCTCCATGTGAGCCATCAGTATGATGACTACACAACACTTCTGCACAACAAGCCAATAGCTGTCCAACACTCAAAGTAGCTATAAGCCTTTGCAACAAGATATCTACTTATACCATGGTTTGCTAATATAATGACTGTTTTTCCTCACAATAAAACAGACTAGATGATGAACAACATGGCACGACAGTTGTGTCACATGGATAATCACGAATCATTTTTATGGCCACCCTGGTTCAGCTACAAAAATGTTACAGCATTTGAATCGCACACTCACTAGAGTCAGGTGAACCACGTTTCGAGACACCGAACATCACACCTTCTAACATTTATGCTTACCTACATTTGTTCACCACATTGTATGACGAACATTATGTCTCCAACATTCATCTAAGGGAACATTCATCCAATTCACGTTATTGCATACGGAGTAAACAATAACCTCAGAACATCTGTTTAATCACACCCTTCTTCTTTCTAAACGAAACACGACAAAGTTTCGATATTCCCACCACCCTTCCCCCCTCCCCTCCTTTCCACATCGCCTCACAGTAATCTTCTGTCAGAGAAACAATGGGAACCAATAGGATCACTATTTTTCTTTCTACCTTCCACTATTCATACGTGACAAACACTTGTATATGTAGACAGAGTATGACTTGATAAAACATAGTTTCTGTGGCTACTAGATACTGTAGCGGAGGGGAAGCTCTCTCGGGTCTGTCCATTCACGTACTATTGCTACGATGTAAACAAACACAGTGGTGCCACATTTCACCAAACACACCACCCGCTGTACTCGTTAGAAGTGGAGGTAACTGTACATACATACATACATACATACGTAGTGTATGTAGTGTATGTGTATATGTTACAGGGAATTTGTGTAACCAGTGGTTTCATGAAATCCCTAGCGAATCCGTGAAATGAGTTTGAGCTGAGATGGAGAAATTTAGGTTTGATTAACATAGGCTGCGATTAGGTTAGGCTGGGATAATTTAGGTTAAGTTTAGGTTATGGTAGGCTAGCTTAGTTAGGTTAGATTAGGTTAGGTTAATTTGTATGAACGCTTAACCTAACTTGGCATTCATCTCAATTAATCCAGCCTAACCTGGTCTAACTAACCAAGTCTAACCTAACCTAGTCTTGACCTAGATTATCCCAGCCTAACCTAACCACAGCTTAAATTATCCTAACCTAAGTTAACCCATCCCAGTTTAAACTCATTTCACGAATTCCCTAGGGATTTCTTGAAATCACTGATTACACAAATTCCCATGTAACATACATGTGTACTTACACATGCATTAAATGAAGAAGTCTTTACAGTTTCATAGCAACGAGGGAATGATAAAATGTGCATTTTTTGCGGATTTTGGTCGTTTGAATTCAGAATGTCATTAGATATAAATCCCCGCCCCCCCATTCTCCGAACATACAAAAACGCGATTGACCAAGGCAGTGCTGTGTCTGGTTCGAGAATGTTATGGCGTTGTTTACATCTGCCATGACACTCCTACAGATCGGTTAATTTATTCCCCCACAGTGTCCTCCTCAGGTCACATCGTAATATACATAATTATTTAAAGATAACTGAAGCCGATAGTGTGGTAAGCGTTTGAAAACATATCGAGATTTAATTCATTCGTGAATACCTAATGATTTTTCGAAGTGGCAGACAACTGTTCCCGTAATTTAGGCCCTTTGTGTGGGCCTCAGCTGTAGCTTTACCCTCTAATTTGACATAAATCTCATTTCTACTTGCGACCTCAAACGGTTTTATTCACTCTAAAAAGTGGCTTTACGTCATCTTAACAATTAACTGTTTTCCTGTGAGGATATAGCATTCATTTTATTCATGCTAATTCCTGAGGATTTCATCGTGTAAGAAGGACCTCCAGTCTGAAGATCTTCCCAAACGGCCGGCAGCATATGACCTTGGCAGCTGCGCCGCCATTTTTTTTTTTTTTAATCGATCTCTCATACACGGAGTAGAATAGTCCAGATATAACTTTTAAAAAGACATCCTTGGGCTGAAGCGGTGTATTATAGAAAAAAAAAAAAAAAGCTGTAGACCTTGATTCGTCTCTGATGTAAGAATTGCATTGACCTTAATTATCTACTATTGTTTTAGTTTAATATTAACAAAAGTGTGTTACTGCTTCCAAGTTTGTTTTCATAAAGTCAGGCCTAACATTCATACACCATACATCCCCCCCCTCACACACACACACACACACACACACACACACACACACACACACACACACACACACACACACACACACACACACACACACACACACACAGACACACACACACACACACACACACAGACACACACACACACACACACACAGACACACACACACACACACACTCACGCCGCTCGCTGGAGTAGTGGTAGTGTTCTTGTTTGTCATTTGGTAGACGAGAGTTCCCGCTTTGCTCAGGTTGCGAAAAAGTTTCACTGACGAAGTGGGTGGTTAGTCTCCCCTTGAGCAAGGGGACAGGTGTGTGCGTGTGTGAAGGTCACAGCCTTGCCCTTAGATAGGACTATATGAACTCTCAGCTCCCTTCCGGGAGGGTAAAAAGCTGACGATCACGACCATCAAGTGATCCTGATCGACCCGATGAATTACACACACACACACACACACACACACACACACACACACACACACACACACCTCATCACACTCACGCGCACACACTCACGCGCACACACTCCTCCACCTCATCACACTCACGCGCACACACTCATCTGCCTCTTCACACACGCGCGCACACTCATCCACCTCCTCATACACACGCACACACACTCATTCACTTCCTCACACACTCATCCATCTCCTCACACACTCATCCATCTCCTCAGTCACACGCAGACACACTCATCCACCCCATCACTCACACACGCGCACAAACTCATCCACACCTTCTGCCTACTCACACACCCACACACTCACCAAGCATCCACCCGCATACACATCCACACTTCCGCACCCACTAACTCTTCGCGCCCACACATACACTAACGTATCCATCAGCACGTACACATGAACACACTCACCCACACGTCCATCGACACACATGTACTCATTCATCCACCCACTTACTCTTCCACCCACGTAGTCATACACTCCCACTCACACCCACTCGCCCTCCTAATTATTCACGCAACCCACACCGTTCCACACACTCATCCACATCTTCCCCCACTGCCACATCTCCCCACACCCACACCCACATCCCAAGGCCTTCCGACGTGCCATAAATAGCGGTGCGCCTTCCCGTGACCGCATACTGATTGCCCGTTGCGATAAATTGCCCTCTTACGTGAAGCCTGCATAATAGCGCATGTTAACGCCGCTGCATTCTACCCTTAGGTGTCGGAGGCAGGGAGAGCCGGTAGTCTGTACGTATATGATTTTATTCTGCTTTGGCAAGATGTCCCCGGGCAGGAAACGTTAATCCCGACGTATTTGTCCAGCTGCATACAGCCCTGGCAGCTGCGACGCCAGTAATATTTCGATCATTCGGTTCTATTCCTGCGTCCTCTTGATTTTTATTCAAACACCTGACGACATTCTACACCTTTGATGAAACATCCCCTGATTGTTTAGATGAACCCCCAAGTTTTAGATTTTATACTTGTTACTGGACGGCGATTTTTGTTCTGCTTATATACCGTAGTTCTGAATGTATTATCTCAGGGACCAAAAGGTGCCAATATTCCACTGTCTACTTGTAACCGTGGTCCTGTCACAAGTGAATGGTTGCAAACAGTTGTGATGTCTCGAATGTCTGCCAGTTTCTTATACAAATAAGCTTTAATAAAATGAACATAATATCATCGGAATGTGTGTGTGTGATGAACATAATATTTCATAATGCTAAAACCTTTACATTTTCAACGGAATTAGTTTTTTTAATGATGCTGGTGATTGTAATGATTATTTTTTTTTTTCCAGCTCCACTCTTGTTTATTCTTAACAGCCAGCGTTTTTAGTGGGAAATTGACTTACGATTGTGATGGCGATGATGATGATGATGATGATGGGGATTTTTTTTTTTTTCAGTAATGATGATGGTGACATATTGGTTTGTTTGTCACTGATATAATTAGCATATATTGATTTGGTTGTCGTTGATTAGATTACTGTGGTGGTGATGATGATCATGATGATGATTTCTCTGGTGGCGGATATTATGGTAATTAATTTAGTGAGGCGATGATGATGCTTTCTTTGGTGACGATGATGATTTCTGTGGTGACGTGATGATGACTTGTGGTGACGGAGATGATGATAATGCCTTCTTCATTACGTAACGATCACCTTTTAACTTCTTCACGCCGATATATAAATATAAATCAATAAGTAAATAAATAAATAAATAAATATATTTATCTGTATCTATATCTATATCTATTTATCTATATCTATCTATCTATCTATTTATATCTATATCTGTATCTTTCTATATCTAGATCTATATATATATATATATATATATATATATATATATATATATATATATATATATATATATATATATATATATACATATATATCCCATTGGATCCCAGAGCTGCTGGGCGAGGCATTGCACTTGGAGGGTACTAAGCGTACCGGCCTCCGCCTATCGGCTTATAGTCGCGAAGCTCATAGGTCCCTACCCGGGGGTTCCCTGCTTTAATATGATTTGAAAATTCCCAGTTCTGTCCAGTACTCTGCTCTGGACACTGGGCTCCAATGGGATATATATATATATATGTATATTGTCAAGAATCAATTCGCGACATTTCCCTTTTGTGAGAAGCCACGAACTATTAGTGGAAAACTCACTGTGTATCGCTCAGCTAACTGTTTCTCCCTCCATTTCGGAGTATACTTTTCAAAACATTCGTCACTGTTTTCAAAAGTGACCGATTTAATGCACTTCACTAAGTGCTGTACTGAGCGATACTATTGTTCTTTATTGTTCGTCTCTGCTTGCCTCTGACCGTTAGAAAATGCAGCCACTGCTCCCTTTTGTTCCCACGACTTATTCAGTCCAGTGTTTGCTCTGACGGAGGAAGGATCTGTGCTCCAACAAGTGAGAAGTCAGCCAGGCTCTTCTTAGACCACAGTCTCCAGTGCTCCCACCTTAGTGGTGATACAAAGCATTCATCGACTGGTATTTCCTTTTTGTAATCCTAGTTTTAAGAGTTTAGTTAAGGTGTTTTTTCCTAGGCATAAGTATTTAGCTTTTGTGTGAGTGAGTGAGTGCGTCTCATTAATTTGATTTGAATTGAAACGTTAGAATTTATTTTTTGTAATTAATAAATTTAACAGTTCTTTTGCTTGAGCTTCATGTAAAGTAAAATCTTGTTTCATTTCTCCATAATTAACCTTATTTCCCACATAGCTCCTAGCTTGCATAGACATTTTACTATTCATAACTGGTACTTAGACCAGTCTTGTTGTATTAACTTAAAATCCGTTGTGCCAGGAGTTAATGCATCAGCAAGAACCTGATGTTATTATTATTAGTATTAGTTATTTATTGTCAGGGGTGAAGTAACTTTCTCCGAGGCTAACAGTACAGTAATTCAGCAATTGTGAGTAATTAGTCTCTGCTGTGTACTGTTGAGAAAGTTTATAAATTCTCGTTCTTAGAGAATCGTAGCAAGTCAGCGTAAAGTAATCGTTGCTTGATGTAGCAAGACAATCATTGTCTCTGCTCTTCAATATTATTGAATATTATTATCAATTTAAATAACATTTAAGCATTTTAAAAACACAGTGATATTATAAAAACCCCGTGACAATTGGTGACCTCGCCAGGATATTAACTCCTAGCTCTAAAGCTATTCACGAGATAGTGCTCCCTCATTCATATTTAGGTATTTATCATTAAAGTTTATAGGCACAAGCTTACTGGTGGTTACCGTTGATGTAGCAAGTGAATTTTTGCTTTATTAATCAATAGAGTACTTAACTCTAGTTTATTCTTGGTAACGCCAGACGATTTTATTCGCTCCTGGGTAGCCGCCGTACCCATTGTGTTAATTATTGAGAGTTCTTAGTTATTCGCATTTTTGCTTTTCATCTTTGCCAGTTAACTAGATAAGACTGGTCACCACTAGCTTGTGTCTGTATTCTTTACTTGTGTTTATTAGTATTCATCGCTAAGCAGTCAGTACTCAATTTCGGTTTTGCTTAATAAATTAGCGCCATGGCTACTACTGTACTTTTACAGGAAGCCAAAGATATGGGTCTTTCGGACCCAACCGAAATTAAAGAGTATATACTCTCACGGCATAATCAGGAGAAGCAGTGCGAGAATGATGCCCGTGAAGAGAGTAAGATTCAGCGCGAATACGAGCGAGAACAGCGTGAATACGAGCAAGAACAGCGTGAATACGAGCGTGAACAACGAGCCAAAGAACGAGAACATGAACGTGCCGAACGTGAGGCACGAGAAAAACATGAACTTGATATGATGAAGCTCAAGCGAGATTCCTTGGCTTCGGATACATCTGGTGCAGTTGGTCCAAGCTCCACGAGCGTTCTCCCTGCACATGTCCTGGCGACCCCACGCATCAAGCTTCCTTCATACAAGGAAAGCGAGCGAATCGAGCCGTACATAGCTCGTTTTGAGGACATGGCAGACTTATATCAACTGGATAAGGCAGCTAAGCGGCTTCAGTTTCTTAGCCTATTTGAGGGCCCTGCCCTCGATATTCTCCACAGAATTCGTGGAGACAATCTCACATATGAGATGATGAAAGCTGCACTCATTAAGGCGTATGGTCTCACAGTAGACGACGCCAAAGTTCAGTTCATGCGAGCTCATCTCCAAGACAAGGAGACAGCTGTTCAGTTCCTTGATCGTCTCACAGCTTACTTAAATGAGTGGATGGAGAAAGATGAAACTCCTTCCACGCGTGAGGGGATAATTGACCTTATGCTGCATACACAGCTAGAGAGGTCGTGGCCTGCTGAGCTCATAGCACAGCTTAAGATCTGCCAGGTGAAAGATGCCAGCCAAATGGCAGAGAAGGCTGACGCATTCTTTACTGCATACGGGTATCAAACTCGTAAGCAAAACACCTGGAGCAGAAAAGATACTGCCAAGTCTGGGAAGCCGTCTCAGACTGAATCCCTGCAACAAGGCCATTCTCAGAATAATGGCCAAGGTCCAAAACTGCAGTGGAAGGACCAGGGGCAAAACACTCAGAAACCTGAGTGGAAGAGGTACAACAAGTACCCTAATCAGCAGCAATATCAGCCACGCAACTGACCGTCGGGACAAACTTTTTTACCACCAGCTCAAAAGAGGCAGGAAGCGAATGCAGCCTTCATTCCTCAGCAGCAGCCTGGTGGTCACGTCCCTACAAGTGTGGGTACTTCCCCACAGTTCACTAGTCCCACAGTGACAGTGAACCCCCCTCCACAGATGGCCAATGTTCCATCTTCCCAACATAACCCTCAAGGCACAATGTTTGCCACATCAATTCAGCAGCCTCATGAGTGGCTTGCTGCTTCCTCCACAGGCCCTCCCACAGGTGACAGTACCTTCCTTGTTGAGCCAGGGTTTGTGGGAGACATTCCTGTGAAGGTCCTGAGAGACAATGGTTCCTCAGGTTGCTCTGTCAAGCAGAGTCTAGTTCGGCCTGAGCAGTATACAGGTCGACAGATCCATGCAAGCCTTATTGATGGATCAGTGAGATTGTTCCCTGAGGCATGTATCCAGGTGGCATCTCCATTTTATACTGGTACGACACTTGCAGTTGTCATGCCAGAGCCTCTATTTGACTTTATAGTAGGCAATATTCAAGGAGTCAAGGATAGTTGCTCCGATGATGCTACTCAGACTTCGGCTGCTGCGGTAACACGAGCCATGACTGAGGCTCCAGACTGTGTCACCCCAGTGATCATTGAATCGCTGCAAGATCTGATGTGTAGTCAACTTGTTGTGCAAGAACAACATTCTGACCCGACACTTGCTGCCGTGCGGAACAAACAAAAGGGTCGAGTGATTAAGTATTCACGGGGAGGTCGAGCCAAGTTCCTTCGTAAACAAGGACGGCTCTACCGTGAGTCATGAACACCCGAGGGCGAGGTTCGACTGCAGTTTGTCGTTCCCGCCAAGTACCGCCTAGCAGTGTTACAATGGGGTCATTGTTCAGCCTCAGGAGGTCACTTGGGCAAATGGAAGACCCAGGGCCGTATCCGAGCTGACTTTTTCTGGCCAGGGATGGGACGGGACATAGATAGTTTTGTCCGTTCCTGTAGTGTGTGTCAAAGTATCACCACTAATCAGGGACATGCCCTTCCTGTGCCATTTGTAACCACACCCGTAATCTCTGAGTCAGTTGAGAGACAGGGTAGTGGTGAAGTGGGTGCAGACCAGATGTCTCGCCCATTGGCCCCACAGGACACAGCATGTCCAGGGCCTGTACATACATATTATGTACCGTAGGTTAAGGGGGAAGTTGAGAGGCGACTCGAGGCTATGGAAGACCTGAGTTTGCACAAGGATTCTCAGCTTCCCGGTACTAATATATGTACCGTAGGTTAAGGGGAAAGTTGAGAGGCGACTTGAGGCTATGGAAGACCCAAGTTTGCACAAGGATTCTCAGCTTCCCGGTACTAATATAAGTATTGTACTGTAGGTTAAGGGGGAAGTTCGAGAGAGAACTCCGTAAAGGCGACTTGAGGCTATGGAAGACCCAAGTTTGCACAAGGATTCTCAACTTGCCGACCATAATCGTGTGCTATAATTAATGGCGACCTCGAATGTACGTCGTAGCACTGACTGCTAGGCAGAGAGAGCAATTGTAACATAATAAAATTTTGTCTCATTGACACTTTTGATGCTCCACCTCAATTGGTTTTGCAGGTTCAGCAATGGGTGTAGCAGTTTTGCTGTGCGGGCCAGCTGATCGTCTGCCGCACGCTGCCGCCTCTTCTCCTCTGCCTTTGTCGTCGCCATATTATTTACTGTGTCATTTTACACATAGGTACAGTTACACTACAACTGTCACACCTACACCGTGTATTACATACATCACACTACACAACAATTAGTTGTCAGTGTAAATGTAGCGACTTTTTGCTCAGTTTGACCTGAGTACAGGATTTTCACCGTCGTCACGGAGTTTTTCCCTCAAGCTTCCTTCTATTAACGTAAATACGAGGTTTTTTCGCTCACTGGCGACTGCGACTTTCTCCTGTAGCAGGATAGCACACACACCACAGTGTGAATCTTGTGTGAATGACTTAGGATGTGTACATATATATATATATATATATATATCCACAAATTTTTTCCCATAAGGAAAAAATTTAATTTCGTAGGGGCGTAATGTCACAAATCAATTCGCGACATTTCCCTTTTGTGAGAAGCCACGAACTATTAGTGGAAAACTCACTGTGTATCGCTCAGCTAACCGTTTCTCCCTCCATTTCGGAGTATACTTTTCAAAACATTCGTCACTGTTTTCAAAAGTGACCGATTTAATGCACTTCACTAAGTGCTGTACTGAGCGATACTATTGTTCTTTATTGTTCGTCTCTGCTTGCCTCTGACCGTTAGAAAATGCGGCCACTGCTCCCTTTTGTTCCCACGACTTATTCAGTCCAGTGTTTGCTCTGACAGAGGAAGGATCTGTGCTCCAACAAGTGAGAAGTCAGCCAGGCTCTTCTTAGACCACAGTCTCCAGTGCTCCCACCTTAGTGGTGATACAAAGCATTCATCGACTGGTATTTCCTTATTGTAATCCTAGTTTTAAGAGTTTAGTTAAGGTGTTTTTTCCTAGGCGTAAGTATTTAGCTTTTGTGTGAGTGAGTGAGTGCGTCTCATTAATTTGATTTGAATTGTAACGTTAAATTTATTTTTTGTAATTAATAAATTTAACAGTTCTTTTGCTTGAGCTTCATGTAAAGTAAAATCTTGTTTCATTTCTCCATAATTAACCTTATTTCCCACATAGCTCCTAGCTTGCATAGCCATTTTACTATTCATAACTGGTACTTAGACCAGTCTTGTTGTATTAACTTAAAATCCGTTGTGCCAGGAGTTAATGCATCAGCAAGAACCTGATGTTATTATTATTAGTCTTAGTTATTTATTGTCAGGGGTGAAGTAACTTTCTCCAGAGGCTAACAGTACAGTAATTCAGCAATTGTGAGTAATTAGTCTCTGCTGTGTACTGTTGAGAAAGTTTATAAATTCTCGTTCTTAGAGAATCGTAGCAAGTCAGCGTAAAGTAATCGTTGCTTGATGTAGCAAGACAATCATTGTCTCTGCTCTTCAATATTATTGAATATTATTATCAATTTAAATAACATTTAAGCATTTGTTTTAAAAACACAGTGATATTATAAAAACCCCGTGACATATATATATATATATATATATATATATATATATATATATATATATATATATATATATATGCTGCCTTGATAGTTCTTTTCATGCTGCCTTGATAGTTCTTTTCATCTTAGGGGAGACTTCCAGCTGGATGAGGTCAACATTGCCCTCATTTACTCCTTCACTACCAGGGCGTTCTCTTAACTGAATACAAATGGTCTGGTTTGTAGCAAGACTCAGATTAGAATGACGTCCTCTAACTGAAGTGGTGAAATGCTTTTCTGACAATCGTCGCTTTAATCTTTCGAAATTTCAGTAAAAGTACACTCTACGTAGATTTTCTTTTTGGTATTCTTTATATATATCGACTTTGAGACTAAATTCAGGCTTCTCTGAATCACTGTTTCCTGAATAAATCTTATGATGTTGTGTAAAAAAAATTACTTGAGTCCCAAACGTTAGCTGGAACAAATTATTAAAAAGGTTTATATCATGTAGCTTATAAAGTTTTCTACATCGCCTTCCCTCTCCACGCTCTGTTCCCTTCGCCCTTTGCATCCTCCCCTACCCCCTGGACTTTCTCCACTCCACAATTCCTCCCTAATGTGCAAAGCTAATGCAGTCTTTTTCCTTCTTCATGCCGTCTCTCACCCTACCCAACACCTTGCACCATTCTTCACTCTCTCTCTCTCTCTCTCTCTCTCGCTCGCTCGCTCGTAAGGGACTATCTATGTGCCTGTCAATATATTCCTCTTTGTTTTTTTTATAACTGTACTCCTAGTGGAAGAGTTAAAATCTATTTATATGTAACATCCTCACTGAACTAGTAATGATTCAAACCGCAGATAAGCTTTTGGATATTTCGTATTTTTGTCGGTTCGAATTTGTTCTGAGTAACCTGTCATCTTATATTAATATTGATATTATTAACATTATAATAAAATGGTAGATGAGGCAGCCCACCATCAACTCCCAGGTGGTGGTGCCTTCGGGTGGCTACTCTGAATGACAAGTCAGACTGATCCCGTAAACCAGGAAACCATTTGCTAGGTTGTGGTAACCATATAACCAGTTGCTGCTAAGTGGTTTAGTGGGTTAAGGCGCCCCAAGTGGATTGAACCTGCAAGGATATGTACCGTACCGTATGTATCCTAGAGGTGGTTGGAGTTTCTCACAGTGCCGTTCAGGGACGAGTGAGGCTGGTCACCCTAACCTTTAATATCGGGACTGAGTAGCCTAGCCTGGGTTCCTGCGATCCTGGTGGGGCAAAAACGGATTGGATGATGATTGAATGAATGATAATGAATTAGATAGGGGGACTAGTTGCTCTGAAATTATTCGGACCAAAATCGCCTAGATGAATTATTCAAAAACGTATCTCTTGCCTGTGGTAGGTGGTGGCGACCATCATCCACTCACTTGCTGTAGTGATGCCTACTTCTTCCTTCGCTCTTATTCTTTTACTGTGTCTGTCCTCCTCTCTTTATATATCTCCCATCTTTCCTGTCACTTTTTATTACTCTTCGTTCCTTTTGAAGTGGTTTTTACATTTTGACAAACTCATTGGTTTCCTGTAAGCCAGGAAACCATTATCAAAGCTGGATGGTAACCATATAACCAGCCAATACGTGTTTCCTAAGTTTCAACAAGTGGATTGGCGGAAGGTTAGTGCGCCTCCCTGTAAAACAACTAACTCAAGGTCACACGGCCACCCCATACAGAATTATGATGTGTTGCTATAGACAGATAGATACTGTAGTATCTGTTGCTAGTGCTTATTGATTTTGTGAGCTTTTTATGTTCGGTACCATTTTTGTTTGTCTCTTTGTCTAAATAGTAAACGTTTCTTTGTTTGCGCTTTCGCTGCAAAATGGAGCATTGCTGGGTGCTTAGATATCAACAACACCTTCACTATTTCAGATATGCCGTCAGAAATGTGAAAAAAGTCATAAGAGGTGCCAGTCGAAAGAGCAGTGTCGTAAAGGTGAGCACTGTTTACTCTGCGACGACACCAGATCTGGCCTGCTTTCGACTGTCAGCCTGTGTTGTATGTTGATATACTGTTTACCGAAGGTTAAGAAGAAAACGTCGACCTCACCATGCCTGTTAGGTGCACCGCGCACTGCAAACAAGGGTGTTCTGTATGTCTATATTTGTGCGTCTGTCTGTCTGTATCTGTGCGTCTATATATCCATCTCTGGCATCTGTCTATCCATCTGTCATCTATTTGTCTTTTCTGTCAACTTTCTTGCCTGGTTGCTGTGCCTGCATGCCTCATTAACATTCGCCATTAACGCCCTCCCGACCCCAGACCTCCGCAAAAGAACACGTTTCCAACCAAATCCCATTAACGCCTTAAATAAGCCCCCGCCAGTCAGAGAGAGAGAGAGAGAGAGAGAGAGAGAGAGAGAGAGAGAGAGAAGAGAGAGGGAAGGGAAGAGGGGAGACATTAATATTCTGGGCCGACTCGCAGATCATCACAACACATTCACCTCCAATTTCTGACACCTTTTCAACACGTCCCGTCGACTTCAGTGGCAACCCTCGTGTTGACTGTGGCAAACACCACCCTCGCAAATTTTGGCACCGGGGACATTTTTAGGACTATTGTTTTTCAGTAATTTTGCGAACTATTCTTAAACATCCCATGATATTTAAATGGCCAGAGGAAACAGTCCTTCCATATATTATCGTTCAGTTGGTAATCATATGCACTCTAACAACCACATGTAGTTATCTTCATTTTACACGCTTGCAAACTTTCATGTTAGGATTTTTTTGGGGGGAGGAGGGTGAACTGTCGAGTCCAAATGTTTTCTTCATTAGCTGCTAATGAGGTTCGTCGGAAAAAAAAGGGTTAAAAAAAGTTTCACTTTTTTTTTTTTTTTACTCCGAGCAGCGCAGGTCAATTTGCTTGCTCATTTATGATTATATACATTAATATTCTTGTGTATATTATTTACGTTGTGTCGAAATTACCCGTTTCAGTCAACTGACGTCATTTTATAATTTATTCTTTCCTGTGCTATGATCATTACAGCCCGAAAAGCCTTCCCCGTGCAGAGTAGATTCGTTTGGTCTTAGAAAGAAAAAATACAAATGTCGATAGGATGGAAGGTACTAACGCTCCCTGACTCTTGTGACTCTTCTCAGCTGAAGAAAATCATCTGACGTTAGCTGGAATGGGGTATAAGAGTTCTTCCACAGTGAGAGAGTCCTGTATCTTATCAGAACAAAAGAGTTTGGTGTCAGCTTGAACAGTTATTGCGACGAAGGTTGTGATATGTGTTGACAATGTTAACAACTCTCCCTGGTTCCTTTCCTCACTCCCTGCTGAATAACATAATTTGGTGCTAGATGGAAGAGTTATTACTTGATATTACCAGGATACAAATATTTGATATGAGAATATCATCATCATCATCATCACCATCATCCATATCTTTCCACTTCCCATCTTACTCCCATCATCGTCGTTGTCATAGCACCATCACACCAGGTTATAGAAATCACGAGGTGCAAATGAATTTCCTAAGCCAGCAAACATACTGCTTTTCAGTTTTTATGGTAATGTGATAATAATAATAATAATAATAAACGGGTCTCTCTCTCTCTCTCTCTCTCTCTCTCTCTCTCTCTCTCTCTCTCTCTCTCTCTCTCTCTCCCTCTCTGCGTAGGACTAGCTGTCAAGCCTAAGTCGGATAAAGTAATTAAGAAAAAATGCCTTAGACAAGTTAATTGGAGCCAAGCCTACCATGGTGAGTGGTTTACATTTATTATGGAGAGAGAGAGAGAGAGAGAGAGAGAGAGAGAGAGAGAGAGAGAGAGAGAGAGGCGCCATGGGAATGAGTTAAGTGGTATTCTTAGACAAGTGGTTCGTAAACTTTTTCGACCCTGATACCCCCAGGTTCATCTCGAAGTCAGCCTGATCCCCCCTTTCTGATATTATTACTCCATTTACTTTCACGTCAAAAGCGAAAAGAGAATGACTGTACAGAAACAGCTGAATTCTGTGGCCTACTGTGTTCAGCAAAATAACATACACAACTTAGTTTTCTTTCTGTGTTGCCAGTGAGTGTTACCATACACGAAATTGGTCACTTTCCCAGGATGCCCCTCTGGATGCCCCCAAGAACCCATTGAAACACCCCCTGGGGGTATTGAGGAACTACTTTAAGAGCACCTGTCGTAGACCTTCACGTATAATCGATAATAAGAGGGGAAAAATAGAGCAGAAACGGCCCGATGGTGTCCAGAATAATCAGTATTACCTGCGATGTCCCCAGAAGATTAATCTGTTATCT
Organism: Coenobita brevimanus; assembly: GCF_032717465.1. Lineage (NCBI taxonomy): Eukaryota > Metazoa > Arthropoda > Malacostraca > Decapoda > Coenobitidae > Coenobita > Coenobita brevimanus. The sequence continues at coordinate 37,808,206 of NC_136954.1, forward strand.
TCTGAATGTCGCAGCCGAGATAGGAATGGAGTTCTTATCAAAGCAGGTTTATCAGCGAGGTGCAAGATCACTGGGCTTTTTGTAGTAGTGTCCGCGGTGTTTATAAAAATTCGCTCTAAATGTGACTTTTTTTTTTACACGGTGTTATATAATTTCGTGCTAAATGTAAACCTGTATTTGTTGACGTGGTGTTACATTATTTTGCAATAAATGTTCACTGGTAAGGTTTCGACGTGGTGTTATTTCGCGTTAAATGTACACCGACTGTTTTCTGACGTGGTGTTTGATTATTTCTCGTTAAACTGTGCACCGATTTTTCTTTTCTTTGAAGATGTTACATTACTTTGTGCTAAGTATGTATTGATAGTTTTTGGATCGAATGTACAGAGCTGGGTAGATTTTATCAAGCCTAATCACTATCGGTGCCAGGTCGTAACTGTAATTTGTATTTGCAGGAAGAACTAGGGACACGGGGAACCTCTGCACTTTCCTTTCTTTGTTCATACTGCAGAGAACAGATATAAACCACGATAATTTTCTTCTCTTAACTAAGATATGCTCTGCGTAGGAACATCAGGCGGCTGATTTGCGTTCTGTATACCATATTTTTTATTTTTTAATCCAGGAAATTTTAGGTAAGGTTAACTTTATTTTGCCAGTAGTTAAGTTAATCTTTTTAGGTTACGTCTGTTTTGGTAGTATGAGGTTAGGTTTGTCTGTTAGGTTAATTTGTTAATTTAGATTGGGTTAAGGTAGATTATTTTAGGTCGGGTAAAAAAAGTTTTGGAAAGGTGATTATACTGAGAAAAGTTAAACTTAGTACGGAGCGAAAAAAATCAGAGACAAGGAAGGGCTCCACTTGTTTTTTTTTTTTTTTTTTTTTTTTTTTCTGCAAAATCACATCTAAGTTACGGCAAGGGATCTTTCGTGAATATTTTTGAGATGCCCGCTTATGTTCAGCTCTGGATATGTCTTTATCAGTCTGTCTTTTTGCGTTTGTCTTTCTCAATCTGTCTTTATCAGTCTTTCTTTATCCGTTTGTCTTTATCATGATAGTCTTTATCAGTCTGTGTTTATCAGTATCTTATCAATGTCATTACCAGTCTGTTTTTATCAGTGTCTTTATCAATGTTTATCAGTCTGTCTGTCAGTTATCAGTCTTTTTATCAGCCTGTCTTTATCAGTCCATCAGTCTATCAAACTGTCAGTCAGTGTCTTTATCAGTCTTTCCTTTATAACCACTCTGTTAACACTCAGGCTCGTATAGCTCACCCAGCTGCCGTTAGCCCGTCCACAGACTATTGTTGTCCCGTAAATGAGAGGATTTACGGTACCATTATTAAGTCCGGCTCCTGTGACCCATCCAGTCGAATAAAATCGTCTGGCGTTTGCTGGAATAAAATGCTAGAGTTGTCTCGACCGCGGGAGGGTTAACATCATTTGTCTTATCTACACACACACACACACACACACACACACACACACACACACACACACACACACACACACATGCTGCTACGCACGCACGCACGCACGCACGCACGCACACACACACACACACACACACACACACACACACACACACACACACACACACACACACACACACACACACACACACACACACACCATCTCGTTCTCGGTCTATTTCAGTTCCTATGACCGCGTCCTTTTAAGTCAGCCGTGACAAAAGAACCTTAGGGCGTTTTTGTCCGTCCTCAGTAACGACCCCTCTTCCCACGACTCACCACCACCCCCTTTACATACACCCGCCGTGTTGAATAGGGACGCCTTCATGTGGTGGCACCAGTACCGTACAGCTCAATTGCCTAGATTTGCAAATGCCCTTGCTACTTCCCTATCCTTTGAAAGGAGGATAGTGGCTTTATGTTGGGATTATCGTATGTTATTCGTACTTGGTTGCCTGATGCCTTCCAATCCCTCCCTTCCTCTTGCGTGCCTTTTGTCTACCTGTCTCTTCTCTCATCTTGCTTTTCCATACCTACTTCTCTCGCACATACCTCTCCTGTTCGCTTCTCTTCATTATCTACGTTGTTTCTACATACCTCTTTCCCTATAGGTTCCCATAACTATTAACCTCTCTGCCTACCTCCCTCACGCCTGTCTCCCTGCATAATCCCACCTCCCTTCTTACCTACTGCTTTTTAGACAGGTCCTATCCTTCTCATTCTTACCTTAATTTGTCCCCACCTCGCCTGTGTCTGCTCGTCTTTGTCTCACGTCCCTGTTTCCTTCCAATCTCTACTCCTTTCTTCTTCCTTACCTACATTCTCTCTTTATCCTTTCCTCTCCTCCAGTAACTCTCCTTTTCCTTTCTCTCCTCACCTCTCCTCTCCTCTCTTCTCTTCTCTTCTTCCTTACTTACTCCGTTTTTTCTTCCACTTCACTTATTTCCTCCCCTCTCTTCTCACCCCTGTCTTCTTCGCTCCTCTCCTACGTCAATTTTCTCTCTCGTCTCCTTTCTCCCCTCCCCTCCCCTCCCCTCCCCTCCCCTCCCCTCCCCTCCCCATCTCTTCTTCTTCTTTCCTTTTCTCTTCCTGCCTCTTCCTCGCCTCCCCACAGCATACCATTCCTCAGCACTTTCCTCTGTTTGCCGGCCTTCCATTCACCTACCTCTCATTATCTTCATCTCCGCCTACCTCTTCCCCATTTGCCTCGCCTCCCCCTCATTTACCTCACCTCTCCCTTATTTACCTCACCTCCCTCACGCTTCTCTCACCTCCCCCACTCTTCCCTCACTTCTCCCTCACCTCCCCACCTCTCTCTCTCACTTCCCTCGCCCCTCCCTAACTTCCCATACCTCTCCCTTCCTCCTTCCCTCCGTCTCCCCCACTGGCGTCTGGATTTATTGCTTGTTGGGGAATTACTTCTTAGCGCTGGCTTCACCATCAGTCATGTGGCGGGAAAAGTGGCCACGGTACGCGAGGGAAGTGTGGAGAGAGAGAGAGAGAGAGAGAGATGCAGACAGACGCCGACAGAAAACAAATGCCGACACAGGACAGACGCAGACTCAGACAGACAGACAGACAGACAGATGTTGACAGACACAGACAGACAAATAGTGACACACAGACTGACAGTGACAGACAGACAGACAGACAGACACAGACAGACAGACACAGACAGACAGACAGACAGACAGACCAAGACATAGACTGGCAGACAGACAGGCAGACTGACAGAGATATAGGTAAATAGACAGACAGAAATAGGACACACACACAGACAAGCAGACAGGGAGAGAATATGGAGGGAGAAGGGATAGGGGGAAGAGTTTCAGGAAAGGGGGGGGGGGTAGGGAAGCAGTGGTGGAATAAACAGGGGTGGAAGAATGCAAGAAAAGGTAGAGATGTAGACGAGATGGGAGAAGAGGGGAAGGGGAGAGGAATGAGAGGGGAGGGGTGAGGAAAGGGAAGGGGTTAGGGAAGGAGAGTGAAGGGGTGAGGAAAGGGAAGGGGTTAGGGAAGGAGAGTGAAGGGGTGAGGGAAGGAGAGTGGAGGGGAGAGGGAAGGAGAGGGGAGGGGTGAGGGAAGGGAAGGGAAGGAGAGGGAATGGATGAGGGAAGGGAAGGGAAGGAGAGATGAATTAAGATGGAAGGAGGGGAAAGGAGTTAGGGTACACGGGGGATCTCTGGTGGTAATGAGTGAAGACTTAGAGAGAGAGAGAGAGAGAGAGAGATTAAACAAGAGTAAAGATCGCTGTTATGCCAGTGCGTCTACTTTACTTCATTTTAGGCCAGGATAAAGTGGACAGAGTATAGCACCATAGTTTTGTGTGATAGCTCTACATTCAGGATGGTGAGACTGTATTTCAGGATGGAGAGACAGTAATTCAGGATGGAGAGACAGTAGTTCGGGGTGGAGAGAGAAAGAGTAATTCAGGATGGAGAGAGAGACAGTAATTCAGGATGGAGAGAGAGACAGTAATTCAGGATGGAGAGAGAGACAGTAATTCAGGATGGAGAGACAGCAGTTCAGGATGGAGAGACTGTAATTCAAGATGGAGAGACAGTAATTCGGGATGGAGAGAGAAATTCAGGATGGAGAGAGAGACAGTAATTCAGGATGGAGAGACAGCAATTCAGGATGGAGAGACAGTAATTCAGGATGGAGAGACAGCAATTCAGGATGGAGAGACAGTAATTCAGGATGGAGAGACAGTAATTCAGGATGGAGAGACAGTAATTCAGGATGGAGAGACAGTAATTCGGGATGGACAGAGTATATTTAGGCCAAGCCAAACCAATAGAATGCCACGATATTCTTTTATATTTCTTTGTCCTTAACCTGGCTCGGATTTTCTTTCTTTTGTACTGACTCGCTGAGAGGCCGCCTTCGGCGTCCTTCGCTTGATGTCAAGTTACTTCTTGTCATCAGAAATGGATCATAACCCGGAAACCGGTGGCCCGATTGGACCGAAAATTGTTTTTGTCTTTTAGGTAGAGCATTTTAATGGTACCTTGCTGTAACAAAAATTGTGCTACATGCGCCGTTTTTGCTGTTACGGTGACAAACAAACCAACAAACATACAGAAATCGGATCATTATAATACAGATCATACTACACCATTATACTATACAATTTTAGGAGTATAAGGAGGCAGAAAGGAGAGGCGAGAGTGACTACAAGAAACACGTCACTCGTCATGCTGGTAATTTCAACGCTGGACGAAGGCCGAATCCAACCCCTGCACAAACAGCAAATACAAAGGGCCAGGAATGGGTCATAACTCGGGAACCGGTGGCCCAACTGGTCTGGAAATTGTTTTGTTCAAGTTAGAGCATTTTAACGGTACCATACTCTAACAAAAATATGCGCTATGTGTTCCGTTTTTGCTGTGTCACGGTAACAAACCAACTAACATACGGATGTCGAATCATTATAATATAGCTTACACGTACCTGAGATGTAGACAAAAGAAAATACCACAGCTCTACGTCCTGTCCATAATGCCTTCGTGACTAGCTTCATATTCTGGTGTTAATCAATCGCTTCAACTCAGCATTCAAGACGGAGATATGGTAGTCTTAGGTCACGTTAGAGTATTGAGCACCTTACAGTTCTGTCCAGTTTTGGAAGGAGCGTGTTTCTTGTGGGGAGCTAGAAAGTCCTCATTAGCCCTGCACAACCAGCTGTTTCTCCCTTAGCTGAGTAAAATCGTCTGGAGGCAACAGTACTACAATATAAACCACGCCACAGGATGGACGGGTTGTGGACAGAGAATACTTGATATGGTCGTTCCTCGTCCTCGTTCTTCCTCTCCCTGTATCTCTCATGCCTGACCCATCATTTCCACTCAGCTTTTCTCCTCCCTGCCTAACACCCTCCATTCCTCACTACTCGCCTCACTTTTACACCTCCTCCTTCCCTGCTACATCCCTCGTACACACACACACACACACACACACACACACACACACACACACACACACACTTTCTCTCTCTCTCTCTCTCTCTCTCCTTGCTTCCTTTTTTTCCCTTCCCCTATCCTTTCATCTGTGCACACTTTTTCTCCGCACTCTTTTTTCTCTCTCCCCTCCCCACCTCCCCCCTCTCTCTCTCTCTCTCCACACGACACTGCACCGAATCTCACTCCCAGTAAAGGTTTTCATAAAGGGATAAAAAGAGATGGTTTTACCCCTGTGTGAGGCTGCCCCATAGAGTCACCCAGTAATGGCCTTTTGGTGTAGCGGAATTTTTGCTGTCACCGGAGTATGAGGCTACACTCCTCCCTCTACTCCACTCTTAGGGCTAGTTAAGGTCTGCTGTATACTTCAGCTTTTGTGACTACTGTTTTAGCTTTAATATATACTGTTTTAGCATATATATACTGTTTATCATATATTATCTCTACACCACCTGGTAATTCATCTCCACCTCTCGACTCTCAGATCTAACTCACATCTACAGTACACAACTCTAGCTTTATCACGCTCTGTTTTTAGTTTGCCCATATACTGTTTTAGCTTCATTTACTGTATTAACTGGGATTCACTTGCAAGTTCCTCTCTACTTCTCGACTCTCAGGTCTAATTTAGGTCTGCTGTATACTACTTTAACTTTACCATCTACTGTTTTAGCTTTACCATATACGGTACCATTTTAGCTTTATCGTATATCTCTGCTTCACCTGGTAATCCATCTGTAGTGTAGTTTTAGCTGCCACGAGATAAAAACATTTCACTCTTCCCCCTACTCCTCCCCTAGGTCAAAATTTGGGTTCTGCTATGCATATATTATGTTTACCATATTTTGCTGAAACTCTGTTCCACTTCATCCTGTTTCAGATCTTTGTTATGAAATTTTAGCTACGATGAAATTAGTGTATAAATAAAATTCTCTTAACAGATACAGAATTTTTTAACGCCATTCTGTCTTGCAATAGTTTAGCTTGACCTTGTAATTCAAAGGCAATGGAATTTTAACGGACTTTGATTATGATCTCACCCCCGCTTCCCCTCCTTGGTCTAATTCAGGTCAGCTGTGGACCATTCTCTGTCTGTCTGTCTGTTTGTCTGTCTCTCTGTCTCTGTCTGTCTGTCTGTCTCTCTCTCTCTCTCTCTCTCTCTCTCTCTCTCTCTCTCTCTCTCTCTCTCTCTCTCTCTCACTCATATTCACCATCATCATCATTACCACCACAACCCCCATTCCGCCTCATTGCCACCTCCCTCTCATCATTACTTTACCTTCGTTAGACTCTCTCTCTCTCTCTCTCTCTCTCTCTCTCTCACTCATTTTCACCATCATCATCATTACCACCAGCACCCCCATTCCGCCTCATTGCCACCTCCCTCTCATCATCACTTTATCTTCGTTAGACTCTCTCTCTCTCTCTCTCTCTCTCTTCCTTTTTTTTTAAACTTTATTCAGATTTTTGTACGTGGGTTGTAGACAGCGGTGCTAAAAACTTCAGTAATTATACTGAGAGTTATCTTTAGCTAGTGATATTATGAAAGTTTATATTTAATTTATAATTAGTGACTGGTTTAATATTACAGTATTTAGATAACTATGGATAATAATTGTGTATTTGAGTTTACTCTTATAAGTGCTGTATATATTAGGAATAGCTAAGGAATACTTTGATATTACTATCTATATATACGCAGATATTGTATTGCTTGATTTTGGAGCCATTGGTTGATGTGAAGCTTGAACTGGTGCAGGGTAGTTGACTGGTGAATGTCTGTCAGGCGCACCATGCAGTTCCAGAGGCGACTGAAGTGGGGCAGGAATGACCTGAGGTATTGCTCCGTCCTGGCAAAGGGGACAGTCACTTGGTGTTCCATGTTGTGGGATTCCCGTGTGTCGTATGCAGGCACACGGGTTGGAGGGAGACGGAGTGGTGCCAAATGGGGAGACTGCTGCTTGTGTATTTTGTACATTACACAGAGGCCACCCACGTTTCGTCGAGTCTGTAGTGGCTGGAGAACAGTTCTTGGATGTTGTGACTTCAGTTGGATTAACCTTTCTGCTCGATTCTGAACTTGGTCCAGCAGCCTGAGATAAGAGGGTGTACAGGATGACCAGGTCAGTGGGGCGTACTCCATAAGACTGAGACCTTGTTCTTTATATAGTATTTCTATTCCCCGATCGTCAAGCAGATTGGCTATTCACCAAATGCAGCCTAATTTCCAGATAGCATTTTTTGCTAGGCGTTTGATATGGCTTGTGAATGTAAGGCTACTGTTGAATTCCACCCCAAGGATAGAGATGGCATCCTGAAGTGGGAGTGTTCTGTTTTCAATTTGGATGTTAGAAAGGGAAATGTCAGCAGGATCTGGTCTCCGAGAAATTATCATGGCCTGGGTTTTCTCAGGAGCAAAGGTAACTTGCCAACGTTTCCCCCAGGACACAGTGCTCTGCAGGGACTGATTTATGTGTGTTATGGTGGCCTGGCGATCACGTCTGTCACAAGTGAATGCTAGAGTGCAGTCATCTGCGTATGCTTGTGCTTCAGGGATAAGCTGTTGTATGTCATTGAAATAAACGTTCCTCAGGACTGCACCAAGGACGCTGCCCGACGGCACACTGGCATCGACTGGAAGTTCGTTGGATGTGCGACCATTTACCACCACACGTAGGGTTCTGGCGTTAAGGTAGTCTTGTAGCAAGTGAAGTAAATGACCACTGATCCCCAGACTTTTCAGTTTGGTGATGAGGCCCTGGTGCCACACCCTGTCGAGGTACAAGCAATGTCCATTGCAATGACGATTGTGTCCATTCCGGAATCCAGTGACTGGTTCCATTTAGCAGATTGGAGGAGAAGACCAGCAGCAGATCTGCCTTCTCTGAAGCCAAACTGTTTGTTGCTGAGTAGTTGATGTTCTTCTAGGAATGTTGTTAGTTTATTTGCTATTAGGGCCTCAAGTATTTTTCCTGGGATAGAGAGGAGGGATATTGGCCTGTAGTTCTGAGCGTCTGTGTTTTTTTCCCCCTTTTTGTGCACTGGTACAACTTGTGCCCGCTTCCACATTTTTGGCCACGTGTGAATTTAGGCATTTCTGGAATATTGCGGTCAGAGGTACAGCAAGCTGGGTGGCGCAGTTTCTTAAGATGTGTGGACTGATGTTGTCAGGCCCCACAGCTTTGTTAAGGTTCAGCTAGAGAAGTTGTTATCTAACATTTTCTGTGGTGATGGTGATGTTTCCCAGTGATGCTCTTGTGCGTAACGAGATTGTTGGAGGAGAGTGATGTGGGTCGGGTACTCTCATCTTGTTGGAGAAGTGGACTGCCAGGAGTTTGGCTTTGTCCTTGTTGCGTGTGGCTACACTTCCATCTGGATGTATGAGTGGAGGAATGCAGTCATCGTGTGTGAAGCCTTGTTGGTGTTTGATGCAACTCCACCAGCTTTTGTTGCCAGCTGAATGGTCAGTTAGTTTTGTTTGAAGGCTTACATTCCAACGTTGGATTGCCTGCTTCTGTACTCGTTTCATATTCTTACATGCTGCCTTGTGTCTTAGCTTATTTCTTCTTGATGGATGTGCTAGGTATTGTTGCCATGTCCTGCTTTTTTGATCCGCTGCAACTCTGCAGTTATACCCGAACCAAGGCTGGTCTCCTTGCTTGGATGTATATCTCTGGCAGGGAATATACTGCTCTTGGAGGGACAGGAGTAGTTCAATAAAAATCTCAACTTGTGTGTCTACATTACCGGTAAGCATGTTATCCCATTCGATGTTATCCAGCTCATTCTGCAGACCATCCCAGTCACCCCTGTTCCATAGCCAGTTGGTATGGGTTATGATTTCATCTTGGTCAGCTGCCACCTGAACTGTAGTGTGGATGGCGAAGTGGTCTGACGATCCCACATTTCCCAAAGGGTGGCAGGAAATCACGCTGTCAGGCAGGTCACTAATTACTGGGTCAAGGGAGGATCCAGATATGTGTTTTGGGAAGTCAACAAAATTTGTGAGGCCATGTACGGTGAGTAACTCAGTAAATTGTCATGCCACGAGATGTTGATTAAAGTCTCCAATCAGGACGGTGTGCTTGCAGGAATGTTGGAGGAGTATAGTATCCAGATGGGTTTGGAGGAAGACTCTTGTCTCGCATCCTTGCCACTGTGGTCGGTAACAGACACACAGTAAGACAGATTCACGGTTGCGAGTCCATAATCTGAAGAACATTAACTCCATGTGATCAGGCATATTCACTTCAAGGGATTGGACAGTTAAACCTTTACGGCAGCATACTGCAACACCACCGAACGTATCTTGAGCTCGATCACGGCGGTGCCACCTTGAATAGCCTTTAATAAGTCCAAAGTTTTCTGGAATTGAAGGATTTAGGAATGTTTCGACAGTGGCAACTATATATGGGTTATGGGGAATTATAAACCTATGAACCAGGTCACCAGTGTTGGTTTGTAAACCCCGAACATTGGCAGAGATGATGGTTAGCCTATCTTGCTTGTTGGTGGCTGACATGGTTCCAGGAGATACGTTCATCATTGGGGTAGCTGGCAAATGTGGTGGAAGGCTTTATTTGAATGGGGGGTCCAGTCAGTAGTATGAGGTGAGGGAGCAACTATTTTGCTCAGTGTCTGAATGAGTAGATTGTTCTTCTCTTGTTCAGCAGACGTCTCTCAAAAACTTTTCCTGTCTCCCGTGATTTAGTCTAGTGCGACAGTCTTGAAATGTGTGGCCTCGACGATGACAGAAGTCACAAATGGTCCTTTTGAGGCAGGTTTCAGTAGTGTGACCTCTTCATAGGTAAAACTGGCAGTACAGGCCTTGTGAATTGGTGTAGGTCCAGTTGTTTGGGTATGATTTCTTTGGGTGATGAGGGGGTGAAATTTACGTCTCTGAGAGTTTTTCGGTTGGAAAGTTTGGTTAAGTGTTTCTGTTTGCTGACCAGCAGAAGTGCATTGAATTCATAGCTGCGTGCTGTGTTCTGGCTTGGGTGTTAGTTGTCCAGTCAGTGTATGGGAGAATCTCGACTGAGTGCACTGTTCTGGGCAGGCTGATCGTTCAGTGGGTGTGGTCTCATTCAGGTTTACAGTTTCAGTCAGTGTGGTAGTGGAGTGACTCGGGTGGTTGCAACTCTTGTATGCCGGCCTACACTTGAAGTAGGTGGGCTCCTCTCACTCCCTGTTGGTGATTCTTCTGGGCGGTTTGTTTGTGAGGTCAAGAACTGGGGGGTGTTTTTTGTGCCAGAGGTGGACTGTTGGAGTGAGCGTGGCTTGCTGGAAGTCCACCAGGTCCTGGATACGTTACTCTTTTCGAGATGGGTTTGCCACTCACTGTCAATTCTGTTGGCACGGGCACTGGCAGCAATTGACCTGATTTCCAGTTCGTCTAGGCTAGATTTTGTGGATGTAATGTTGTCAATGAAATCAAGGATGGTCACCACTGCATCTCTTTTCAATGCTAAATCACTAGATGCAGTTTGGGAGAAGTCCAGAAGATCCTTTTTCCTAGCAAGCTCATTTTTCAACCGACGTATGATTGCGACGAGTTTTTTCGGGTCTAGTTGAAGTAGCTTGTTGTCTTCTATCTCCTCCTGAGTCAGGGTAGAATCATCTAGTACGCTTTTCTGTTGTTGGGTATTTGGTGGAGTGGATACAAAGGTAACAGGGTGTGTGATTCCTGCCAGCTCACGAAGATCAGAAACTTGGGTGCAGGAAAAAGACTGTTCTTCACCCAGGCAGGCTTGGTGGCAGAAGTTAGAGCAGTTTTCAGAGATGCAGTTGACAAAGGAAGGGTTCTTGCCAACTTTGCCACAAACACTGTCGCGGGTTGGATATTCCTGAGATCCCAGGGGGCCGGGAAAGTAACTGGTGTTGGTCATATCCTGGCATATCTTGCAGGTGTATGGGGCAGATAGCTTGATTCCCTGAGGTGGTGGAGGTGATGTAGAAGCGGCTGGATGCTGGGGCGGTGGTGGTGGTGTCGAGTTGTTGCGGTGAGGCAGGAGCTGGGATATCTCTCCCAGCTGCCACCCCTTCTCTCTTCCGCCATTGTCTCCTGGTAATTCGAATTTTGGATTCCTTATATTTCTCTGCACTATCCAGGTCGCTCAAAATAAGTCTTATTATTCACAGAGATTATCCAGAGGTTACATATGCCTCCATTTTCACTCCATTATCCACAGTTCCTTTATAAATGGCCGTAAGTGATGTGGCGAGATTTTACATTTTCTCTAACGGTCGGTTGCGCGGGGATGGTTCAAAACTTTACACTAAGTTTTTACATTGTTTTCACTTTTAATATGGACTTTCCACTTCCACTCGGCGTCACCATATTCCAGAATATATTGTCTATCACTGCTTATCGTTATACTTGCGGGGAACACAGAATAGGGCGAAAACTGGCGAATATTTGTCCCCAAAACAGACGATGTGTCACCCGGACGCAGGTATCGCTCTCTCTCTCTCTCTCTCTCTCTTATGGTATGTGTTGGTGTTTCTTTTCTTAATTTGTCCCTGATTTTCGCCCTTTAGCAGTTTAGTTCACAAAGCTCAGAGGCAGAAAGAGAATGCTATGGCTCTGTATGTTTCATAGCACTTCTTTGTGATTAGCATCATAATTTAGTGATAATCTTATGCTATAACTTACTACTCGAGACGGAGATAGCATTTTTAGGCTAAGTTAAAGTGAAAAGAGTTTATAATTAACCTTCTCGTTTTTTTTTTTCCAGGTAAGTGTCGCTCTTCTCAGGCCGTACAAATTGTAAGTATTAGAAAACACTTATCCATGGGTCGATTTTTTTTTGTTTTGTTTTTGTTTTGAAGCTTGTAAATACGTTTTCAAAAGTCACTTATTTCGCCTGTAACACCTCACCAATTTCATCCGTGTTACTTGAATCATCCTAACATCGCCAGACTCTTCTTCAGTAACGTATGAAAGAATATTAACCTGCCCTATAATAATTACATAAATAAATAAGCAAATAAATAGGCTAGGAAGAGTTGCTAGAGAATATGACTGAAGAGAATCCGAGTCTTTGTTCGTGTACAGCGCTTAAGATCATGCTCAAGTCGGTCTGTGTATCTATTGCCAGATGCCTTAATCCCGTAAGAGATGGCCGCAAACAAATCGCCTCCACGTCGCCTTGTCATCGGCCGTTTGGTTTCCCTCCCTTCAACCTATGTTCCCCTCTCTCATATCTCTCCACTCTATCCTTCATCTCATTCTTGGGCTCCCTTCCCTCTCCACTTACACAACACTCACACTTTTCTAGTCAGTCTTTCATTTTTCCATCTTCACATGGCCAAACCATCCGTGCTGTGAATGATGAAATTTTGAAACACCTCTTTCTTAGCGATTTATTCGCTCTTTGCGCTTCAGTATTCTCTTGTATGTTATGTCGATATTAAAGTGACGTAAATGGAATGCAAGACAATGTCAAATGCAGAATGAATCGCAAAGGAAGAGACATCGCGAAGTCTCCTATGCAGCCTAAAATACAACCCATACACCTGTTGTAATGTTATGGAAATTATTCAGGTTCTCCTGTCCTCCCTTTCCTTAGTCTCCAATCCTTTTCCACCCTCCTCTTCCATCTCACTATCCCTCCCATCCTCCCTTTCCACTGCCTCCCTCTTTCTTTTTTTTCCCCTTCTTCATTTTTTTTTTCTCCTCTTCCATTTCACCTTCTCTTCATCCCCTGATTCCTCTCTGCCCATCTCTCTTCCCTAAAGTTCTGTTTATACTTTCCTACCTCCTCTTCCGCCTCACTTTCCCTCTGTACCACGCCGTTCCCAATCCTTTATCTCTTCACCTTCCTTTCATCATCATCATTCCTCTTCCACTCTTACATTCCTTTCTTCAGCTGTCGAATTAATACTCATCTATTCGCTTCAGTTCACTATTTTTCCATCATCCTATTCCACACACCTCTCTCTTCCATCTTGTTATTCCCTTCCTGGCCCCTCTTCCCCTCCATTCCCAATTCGCATCTCACTTCCCTCCCCTCCCCCCCCTACATCCTTCATTCCTCCCATCCCTCCCTCTCTCCATCTTTCATTTCCGCTTAGTTCTCTGTTCCCTCTCTTTCCTCCCGTGTCTCCATTCTCTCCCCTTCATCCGTCTCTTCATTGCCAAAAATCGTAGGAACAAACCTGAGGCAGTAAAAGCACGTGCAAAGACCATCCCTAGGTTGCATGGTATACTTGCATGGTGGAATTATTAGTACCATAATCGCTGATCTTTTCTTTTGGGGTGAAAATTATGTTTAAATAATTGTTTCATCATAATGAATCACCTCACCCTTTTCTGTTCCACCTTAATGAATCACCTCACCCTTTTCTGTTCCATCATAATGAATCACCTCACCTTTTCCTGTTCCACCTTAATGAACCACCTCACCCTTTCCTGTTCCACCTTAATGAACCACCTCACCCTTTCCTGTTCCACGTAAATGAACCACCTCACCCTTTCCTGTTCCACCTTAATGAACCACCTCACCCTTTCCTGTTCCACGTAAATGAACCACCTCACCCTTTCCTGTTTCACCTTAATGAATCACTTCACCCTTTCCTGTTCCACATAAATGAATCATCTCACCCTTTCCTGTTCCACATAAATGAATCCTCTCACGCTTTTCTGTTCCACATTAATAAATCACTTTATCCTCACCCGACACTCAGACCATCCACAAAAATTGGTCCAAAGCAGGGCAGAACTGCTTCACGTTGACCTTGTCGCGACCTGTGACCTATGACCTAATTCGGCAAATACCCATCACGAATCACACCCGTCAAGTGGGGTTGGTGGAGGATTAGTGCCCCTCCCTGTAAAACAATTAACTCTGAGCCCTTGACCACCCCGTTTGGGATACATGGCGTCTGACAATGGATGGATGGAATCACACCCGGTGGAAAGTGAAACCCTACTGTGAGAAAACTAAGGTAATCATTTATGCCAATTTTGAGGTGCACCGTTGAAGGAAAGAAGAAAAAAGGATGATATCGAAAAATAAAGAAGCAAAATAGAGGGTTATGGAGAAACAACGAAGCAAAAGGAAGGGGTACGGAGAAGTAAAGAAGCAAAAAGGAAGGATATGGAGAAATAAAAGAAGGATAAGGAGAAATAAAAGACGGGAAGGATATGGAGAAAGAAAGAAAAAAAGGCAGTATATCAGGAAGTAAAGGAAAGGTAGGGAGAAATAAAGAAGAAAAAGGGAAGGTATGGAGAAGGAAAAAGGGAGGGGTATGGAGTAATAGACTGTTTTGCCGATAATATATAAGAAATTTAAAACGTCATGTATTCATATCTGGAAATGGTTTTGGGTACAGAAAAGCTCGTGGACCAGGATTACATATCTTAATGGCTTAAAATCTCTGTATTGGGGGGAGTTACGAGGGATCATATTTCTAAAAACGTATGGACATTTTGGCCTCATCCCTCTGTAATCTTCTGACTCTCGAAGACAGAAGAATGTATAGACAGATAGAAACAGCAGCTTAAGATCGAGTAAGGAAGAGAGAGAGAGAGAGTCGGGGAGTAACTGAGTGAGATAGGTAGGTTGGTGGAGAGAAAGGAGGGGTATTTCAGAGGGCCAGTGAATGGCGTGAAATTCAGGGAGTGGCCATAAATATTAGCCTGTGCTGCATGAGGGAGCCAGATTCAGCCACAGATCAAAGGCGTCTGGCTGTGGAATGTTACTACAGAGCGACGGAAAAAGTTGTGTGTGGTGAGGGATATCCAGGTAGATTCCACACTTTACCTGCTGACGATCAAGGTGTGTACAACTAGCTAATTAATGCTAAGGTAAAGTGGTACATGAATATACAAGAGCGCCGGTACAGGCAATTGAGGAGTTCCACTGCTTTTTGATATTAGTGAAATAATCGTTAAACCGCCACTCGCAGTTGGGAGAGAGAGAGAGAGAGAGAGAGAGAGAGAGTCATGAACCCAGTCGTCACCCCCTCTCTAGCTATCAGGTGCCAGACTCAAGCACAGGGTTCATCCAGGGCAGCCCCGAGAAAAGCATTGACTTGCTCCTTTATTACCATTTAATTGATTCTCTCTCTCTCTCTCTCTCTCTCTCTCTCTCTCTCTCTCTCTCTCACACACACACACACACACACACACACACACACACACACACACACACACACACACACACACACACACACACACACACACACACACACACACACACACACACACACACACACACACACACACACACACACACACACACACACACACACACACACACACACACATGCAAATCCGAGAAGTCGAGAGAGGCGAAAATGGACCAGTGTTCAGGTAGAGGATGTTTCAGGATTTAAGGATTTTAGGACTTAATCCTTTAATTCCTCTGACCGTTGTGTTCAATTTCTCCTGCCTCCAGACGATTTTATTCACATTTACTTTTTTTTTTTTTTTAATAAGGTCTGAAATACTCCTTTCGAACGAGAGGCCTTACCCTGCTCTAATACACTTGTCTGGAGGCAAAAAGATCATCGGATTGTGTTGTGTGTGTGTGTGTGTTTTGATTCTGGGCATACGTTGAACAGCCCGTTTCTTGAGGTCCAGTAGATCTTCTACGTATCACAGAATCTCATGTCACCACTTTGGCTGTAACACCCACCGTCCATATTGGATATATCTTAGGCTGTCTCATACATTACTAGTGGTATTAGTTTTTTTCTCGATATTTTGGTTACGGTAGATCAGTAAAGTTTGCATTTTCACGTAATTCAAATCGCTGAAGTCTTCCCTGCCGCAGCCGGGATTCGAAACGGCGTACATTATTGACAGCAAAGCCACATCTCTGCACTTAGAATATGTCTAGTAGTTGAAGTTTAAGTTTTTAAGGGATTTAGAGATCGTGTGACTTCATCTCTTGACCGCCAGAATGAGATGATGCTTTTTTTTTTTTTTTTTTTTTTTTTACTTTCAGACGATTACCCCTGGGGGTAGGGGTTTTTTTCAAGAATACTCCCCCAGTATCCCTGCTTGTCGTAAAAGGCGACTAAAAGGGTTGGCGGAGGGTTAGTGCCCCTCCCCGGAAAACAGCTAACTAAAAAGACAAACAATAAGCCTCGGACAAGGACTGACCAAAAGATGACGACCAAGGACCGGACAAAGGACACGGTAATCGGAACATGGAATGTAAGGGGAGCGAATGATGAGGTGAGAGAGAGAGAGAGAGATTGCCCAGGTGCTTAAGGGTGCAAAAGTTGATGTATGCGGAATAACTGAAACTAAATGGAGAGGAGAAAGTGTGAGAGAATGGGAGTATGGATGGGGTATATGTGCAGGAGTAGGTGAGAATGAGAGGGCAAAAGTAGGAGTATGTGTAGTTGTGAGTAAAAGATGGAAGAAGAGCATAAGACAGTATGGATCAGTTGGGTCAAGGATTGTGTGGGTAAGATTGAAAGTTGGAATACAAATGTGGGCGATTGTGTGTGTGTACGTGCCAACGCAAGATCGTGCAAACAGAGTGAGAGAAGAGTTCTGGACAAATGTGGAAGTGTGCATGGAAAAGTTTGGAAAAATGAGAGAGTGTTTTTGATCGGTGATATGAATGGTAAAGTAGGGAATGTGAAAGTGGATGGAATAGTTGGTGAGTGGGGTGTGCCTGCCGAGATAGATGAGAATGGGAGTGCGTTAGTGGACATTTATGCTGGGAGGGGGGTGGTAATAGCCAATACGCTGTGGAAATGAGTTATTTAAGAAGGAGCCTGTGGAGTCACATGGAGAGACGGCTGACAAATGAGGATATAAAGGAGCGTCGTGGTGTGAATGTGGATGTGATAGGAAGCATTAGGAGGAATACACTGAGGTGGTTTGGCCATGTGGAGAGGATGGAGGGTGAAAGACTGACGAAGAGAGTGTATGTGAGTGAGGTGGAGGGGGGAAGAGGGAGGTGGAGGCCGAGGATGAGATGGAGGGATGGGGTGGAGAGGTATATGAGAGAGGGGGGTGTGAGTTGGGAGCGGGGCAGTGAAATGGCGGGGGACAGGGCGACGTGGAGGCGATTTGTTTGTGGCCACCCTGAACGGGATTGAGGCGTCTGGCAATAGACAGATAGATAAACGATTTTACGAAGTTGTAGCGGAGATCTCTTGTGGGAAAAGGGTCGATGAAGACTGGCTCGAACACCTAACTGTTCGGAAAGCCTCTCCTAAAGGTGAGTAAAATTTATCCGATGTTGGGAAGAACGAAATCGAAAATGTTACTTGATTGAATTATAAGGGATTTGATGAGTTTGATTTCTAAGGTTTGTGTGTGTGTGTGTGTGTGTGTGTGTGTGTTTTGGGAAATTTAGGACTTAAGGATTTAATGGTTTTAAGTATTCATTGTTTCAGGAAATTTTTCTTTTTTAGTCAGCTGCAGCAGGTAATGTCGCAAAGATTAATGGATTTAGGTTTCAGATTTCGAGATTTAGAAGGATTTTGGTCACCGTGATTCTTGCACTTTAGTGATCAACACTCATAAGGCTTAATTAGTTTTAGGGACCGATTTTAAGGTCCAGGTATTTTAGGGACCCGGTGTTCTGAGGCTCCAGTATTTTAGGGACAGTTCTCTAAGGCGCCACTATTTTTAGGGAAATGGTTTTCTAAGGCTCCATTATTTTAGTGACCCTGTTCCAAGGCTCTGATTTTAGGGACACTCTTCTAAGGCTCCATTATTTTAGGGACACTGTTCTCAGGCTCCATGATTTTAGGGATACTGTTCTAAGGCTCCAATGTTTTGGGGACCCGGTGTTCTAAGGCTCCAGTATTTTAAGGTAATTGTTCTAAGGCTCCAATATTTTAGGGACAATGTTCTAAGGCTCCAATATTTTAGGGACATTTCTAAGGCTCCAGTATGGTAGAGATACTGTTCTAAGGTTCCATTATTTTAGGGACAATGTTCTCCAGAGTTTTAAGGACTTTGTGCTTTAAGGCTTTGATGTTGAAAGGCTGCCATATTTTAAGACATCCTGGCTGGACACAATATCAGGGAGGCCTTAGTGTAAGATGTAAGATTTTTAGGATTCACTCATTTAAAGATTTAGGGCTTCTGTTAAAAGGGACAGTGGTTTAGAGGCCCAGTGTCTTTGAAGTCTCCATTATTTAGAGACCAGATTTTAAAGAATCCAGAATTTTAGGGATTCCAGTGTTTTGGGACTAGTGTTTTAGGGACCCAGTGTCTTAGATAATCAATGTTTAGGTCTGCAGTAAGGACCTGTTTTGGGGGGACTCAGTGTTTTAGTGATGCAGTGTTTAAGATCGCAAGTGTTTTAGGGAGTCAGGGGTATATATTGTTTAGGGGCGCATTTTAAAAGTCCCAATGTTTTAAAGATCCTCCTTTTGGGGGATGAATTATTTTAGGAGCCTGATGTTTTAGGTACTCGTTGTTTTAGGGACCCGATGTTTCAAGTACCCGCTGTTTTAAGTACCCGGTGTTTTGGGTACTTGGTGATTTGGGTACCCAGTGTTTTGGGTACCTGGTGTTTTGGACACTCAGTGTTTTGGTTACCTGGTGTTTTTGGTACCCAATGTTTTAGAAACCTGGTGTTTTGGACATGCAGTGTTTGGGTTACCCAGTGTTTCCAGTACCCGATGTTTTAGGAACCTGGTGTTTTGGGTACTCGGTGTTTTGGTTTCCTGGTGTTTTCAGTATCCGATATTTTAGGGACCCAGTGTTTGGGGTACCTGGTGTTTTAGGGACCCAGTGTTTTGGGTACCCGGTGTTTTGGGTACCTGGTGTTTGGGGTCCCGATGTTTTGGGGACCCAATGTTTTGGGTGCCCGGTGTTTTGGGTAGGTTACCTGGTGTTTTGGGTACCCTGTGTTTTGGGTATCCATGGGTGTCATGGGGGGATGTGAATTTATGAATTAGAAATGCTTGACATTACTTGAAAATAAAGACAAAGAACTGACTTGTAGAAATCAAGTAGTAAGTTTTACTTTATGCCGGCTCACTTCGCCAATTCTCTTATGACGAGAATTTATAAATTTTCTCAATAGTACACAGCAGAGAGTAATTACTCACGAGTGCTGTTTGTTAGTACTGTTAGCCTCTTGAGAAAGTGACTTCATCCCTGACAATCAATAACTTATGTTAATAATAATAGACAGATTCTTGCCGGTGCTTAACTCCTGGCTGGCACAACAGATTTAAGTTTGATACAAAAGAACCGGCTTAAGTACCAGCTATGAATAATGTAAAAAGTTTGTGCAAACTAGGAGTAAGCTTAATGTGGAAAAATAAAACACGATTCTAATTACATTAAGCTCAAAGAAAAGAACTGTAAATTTATTGATTACAATAAAATAAATTTGTTATATGAGTCTCAAAACGAATTCAAAAGGAGAATTCACGGTTACGAGGGGACTCATGAATTCAACTAACAAAGAGAATACTCTCACTCGCTTATGCAAAAGCTAATCGAACTTAAGCCTAGAAAAAAAAAAAACGAACAGAAATACTGGTCAGTGGAGGGGAGCCGAATGAAGGACTGGATGCCTGCATGACGAACACCAAACGCTGCTATTCACTGCAAGCTCGCTTTGCTAATTCACTGTCTAGGTGGAGATTCAGGACTTCGCTGTACAACTGAGGCACTGACCTATGCTGGGCACAAACGGTCCTATCCTCGAGGTGACTCAAAGTTGACTAAGTTCAAATGGGGAAAAGAGGTAGGAGCTGGCCATGTTTGCAGGATGTAGGCGAGGCCTAACTTCAACGGTCAGTGGAGAGAGGGCGAATGATATACGCTCACAATAAATCACTCAGTGAAAGCATTAATGTCGTGCATAAGAGTGGTCACATGATACAGTAACAGATGTTCTGAAAACCATCCTGATCGAATTGCATATAGAGATGGTTGAACTGAGTGATGCCCAGTGGGAATTCCACTAGAGTTCGTGGTTTTCTTACGAAAGTTCAATGTCACGAAATTGTATAAATACACTCGCGCAAATTCGTGACATTACACCCCATCAAAATCAAATTTTTCTTCAGAAAATTATTACAATATACATATAAATCCTATCTCAGTCACACAAGATTCACAATGTGTTGTGTGTACTCTCCTGCTACGGGAGAAAATCACAGTCGCCCATGAGCTTAAAAACCTCGTAAATACATTAATAGAAGCAAGTTTGAGGAAAAAACTCTGTGACGACGGTGAAAAATCCTGTACTCAGGTCAAACTGAGCGAGAATTCGCTACATTTACATTAACAAAATGTTATGAAGCGTCTATCTATCTATCTATAGCCCGACGCCCTAATCCCGCAAAGGGTGGCCGCAGACAAAACGCCTCCAAGTCACTCTGTCACCCGCCATTTGACTCCCCTCCCTCCAACTCACCCCCCCCTCCCTCATATACCTCTCAACTCCATCCCTCCACCTCATCCTCGGTCTACCTCTCCCTCTCCCTCCCTCCACCTCACCTACATACACCCTCTTAGTCAGTCTTTCATTCTCCATTCTCTCCACATGTCCAAACCACCTCAGTGTATTTCTCCTAATCTTTTCAACCACATCCACATCTACCCCACAACGTTCCTTCACTTCTTCATTCGTCAACCTGTCCCTCCACGTCACTCCACATGCTCCTCTCAAGTAACTCATTGCCACTGCTCTCACTCTTGACTTGTTCCCCTCTTGCAAGGTCCACGCCTCGCTTCCATACGTCAGGGTAGGGATCACAATACCATCATGCAGTGACTTCTTAACTTCCATACTCACCTCCCTATTTCTCATCACTGCTTTCAGTGTACCAACAACCTTTCTTCCCTGCTGTACCCTTTCACGTACTTCATCCCCCAAAGTTCCATCCTTACTCATCACACTACCCAAGTACTTGAATGCACTCACAATCTCCATATCCTCACCATCCAACCTCACTGCACACTCTGTGACTTCATTCCTCTCAAACACCATAACTTTACTTCTGTTTACATTAACTTTCAGCTTCCTCCTCCTACACACTGTCCCAGATTCATTCACCAAACCTTGCAACTCCCATTCATCTTCACTCAACAATACTGTATCATCAGCAAACAGCAACACCGGAAGCTTCCAAATCTCACCCTCATTCATTAGGGCCACCCCCACATCCACTGCCCTACCTTGCACCTCCTTTACAACCCCATCCATATATATATTAAACAGCCATGGAGACATCACACACCCCTGTTTCAGTCCCACATTGAGCGTGGGATGTACGTAATACATGGTGTAGTTGTGACAGTTGTAGTGTAACTGTACCTATGTGTAAAATGATATGATAAAAATTAATAGTAAATGGAGACGACGAGGCAGAAGAGAAGAGGCGGCAGCATATGGCAAAGACAATCGGCTGATCTGCATGACAAAATTGCTACACCCGCCAGCTGCACCTGCGAAAGCAATCAAAGTGGAGCATCAAAAGTGTCAATGTGACAATTTTTTATTAAATTACAATTTCCCTCTCTGCCTAGGAGTCAGTACTTATGTTACAAAAAGTACACTATTATTTTGTTAATGGATACATTATTAACCAGGATGCGTAGTCCTTGGATTGCTCAAATCTCTGAGAACGGTCAGTTTACTGGTTAAACCTATATTACTAACCAGGAAACGTACTGGTCCTTGGATTGCTCAAATCTCTGAGAATGGGCAGTTTACTGGTTAAACCTACATTATTAACCAGGAAATGTGCTAGTCCTTGGATTGCTGAAATCTCTGAGAACGGGCAGTTTACTGGTTAAACCTAACACTACACTTACGATTAATAATGGCAAGCTGAGAATCCCTACGCATTCTCGGGCAGGTCTCATTTTAACACCCAATGTGGGTGTGAACACTCATATGGATAATGTGCATTCTCCGGGAATCCTCAGAGAGGCCCACAGCTTGAGACACCACAAGGTAATTCAAACACAGCCTCGGATTATCCCTAAGGTGGTCTCGAACTTCCCCCTTAACCTATGGTATACATGTATATATACATATATTTTTTTTAATGCGAGGAAGAAGGAACCAAAGGCCATGAGCCCGCAGTAACAGTTCCCTCCAAGAGAAAAACAAAATACAATATAGAGCCAAATTCAAGATCCGATCATTTTGAGATGCCTGGACACATTGCGTTTGAAAGACTGGAGATCATAGGCAGCAGGAAA
Organism: Coenobita brevimanus; assembly: GCF_032717465.1. Taxonomy (NCBI): domain Eukaryota; kingdom Metazoa; phylum Arthropoda; class Malacostraca; order Decapoda; family Coenobitidae; genus Coenobita; species Coenobita brevimanus. The sequence goes on from NC_136954.1 coordinate 37,830,786, forward strand.
TACAGACAGAGGGAGACAGTTCCAGAGCTGACCTGTTGCATAAATGAAAGACTGTGAGTAACGGTTAACTCTTGCATAAGAGAGTTGGACGGAAAAAGGATGAGAGTTTGCTGCCAGACGGGTGCTACGCGCCCATCGTAGAGGTGGAGGAATGCAAGCGGGCAGTTTAGAGGAGCAGTGACCATTAAAGTAGCGATAGAAAAGAGATAAAGATACAACAGTGCAGCGAAGAGACAGAGGTTGAAGGGAGTCAGTAAGAGGAGGAGAGTTAATGAGACGAAAAGCCTTTGACTCCACCCTATTGAGAATAGCTGTATGTGGGGAGCCTCCCCACACATGAGAGTTGTACTCCACACAGGGGCGGATAAAACCCCTGTATAGAGTCAACAATTGCGCAGGGGTAAAGAAAGAGCGGAGTCGGCTTAGAACACAATCTCTTGGAAGCAGATTTTACAAGAGATGTAATATGATCTTTCCAAGATAAGTCCCGAGTAAATGAAACCCCAAGCATGTTCAAGGATAATGCAGGATTAAGCTGAATATTATTAAACATTAGTCGGTATACCTGTGGAAGATTTTGTCGGGTTGATAGGTGTAAGAACTGAGTCTTAGATGCATTAAAGACAACCATATTATTTTTACCCCAGTCAGAGATATGAGCCAAGTCAGACATTAGGTGTGCCATAGCCTCATCCCTTGTTTGTTGAAGTAACTGTTGAGATGGGCGTTGCAGGAACCGAATGGAAAGGTGAAGGGTGGAGTCATCAGCGTATGAGTGGATAGGGTTAGATGTACAGCTTAGAAGATCATTGATGAATAAAAGGAAGAGAGTTGGTGATAGGACAGAGCCCTGAGGAACACCACTGTTGATAGATCTAGGAGAAGAACGATGGCTGTCTACAACAGCGGCTATAGAACGACCAGAAAGGAAGCTAGCGATGAAGGCACAGATAGAAGGATAGAAACCTTAGGAGGGCAGTTTGGAAATTAAAGATTTATGCCAGACTCGATCGAAAGCCTTTGAGATGTCAAGTGCAATGGCAAAGCTTTCGCCAAAGTCCCGAAAGGAGGATGACCAGGAGTCTGAAAGGTAGGTGAGAAGATCGCCAGTGGAGCATCCCTGACGGAACCCATACTGACGATCGGAAAGAAGGTTGTGATAGGAAAGATGCCTTAAAATTGTTCTATTAAGGATTGACTCGAAAACTTTTGAAATACAGGACGTTAAAGCAATTGGACGATAGTTGGAGGGTTGGGAGTGGTCACCCTTCGTTGGGACTGGCTGAATGAGAGCAAACTTCCAGCAAGAAGGAAAGGTACAAGTTGACAGACAAAGACGAAAGAGTTTGCCTAGGCAGGATGTAAGCACAGAAGCACAGTTCTTGAGAACAACAGGAGGGACCCCGTCAGGCCCATATGCCTTGCTAGTACTGAGGCCAGTGATGGCAGAAAATACATCAACTGAAGACATTTTAATGTCTGCCATGAGGAAGTCAGAGGGGGGAAGTGATGGAGGAACAGCACCGGAATCGTCTAAGGTAGAATTGGAGGAGAAAGTCTGTGCAAAGAGATCTGCTTTATCAGTAGAAGAAATAGCTACAGAACCATCAGAGTAGAAAAGAGGAGGGAAGGATGATGAGGTAAAGTTGTTAGAAAGATTTTTGGCAAGATGCCAGAAGGAGCAGGAAGAATTCGAGTTGGAGAGTTGAGAGCATTTAGTATGGATGAAATTATTTTTAGTAGAGCGAAGAACAGACTTAGCACGATTCCGGGCAGAAACGTAAAGATGATGTGATTCAGGGGTGGGTTGGCTCCGGTACCTTTTGTAGGCCCTCTCCTTGTTGCGGACAGCATTAGAACAAGCGTGATTAAACCAAGGCTTTCTTGCATTAGTCAAAGGATATGAGAAAGGAATGTATGCTTCCATGCCCGAGAGAATAACCTCCGTAATGCGCAAGGCACACTCAGATGGCTCACGGCCATGGAAGCAATAATCATTCCAGGGAAAATCAAAGAAGTACTGCCTGAGGGCCTCCAGTCTGCGGCTCCAAAATGCCACAGACGACGTTTCCCTGGAGGGTCCACAGGCCGTGCCGGAGTGATAGGACAGGTTAAGGTAATAAGGTTGTGATCGGAGGAGCCCAACGGAGAGAAAAGATTAACAGAGTAAGCAGAAGGATTAGTTGTGAGGAAGAGGTCAAGTATATTGGAGCTCTCTCCAAGGCGGTCAGGGATACGGGTAGGGTGCTGTACAAGCTGCTCTAGGTCATTAAGGATAGAAAAGATGTAGGCTTGTTCACCAGGTGGATCCGTGAAAGGAGAGGAGAGCCAAAGGTGGTGGTGAACATTGAAATCTCCAAGAATGGAGATTTCAGAGAAAGGAGAAATGGATAGAATGTGTTCCATCGTAGAAGTAAGATAGTTGAAGAATTTTTGATAGTCAGTAGAATTAGGGGATAAGTAAACAGCACAGATATATTTAGTCAGAGAATGACAGGAAAGCCGAAGCCAGAGTGTGGAGAATTCAGGTCCTGGACGTAATGTGTCCTATGGGACCAACGGACGAGACTTCAGGTGTTACTGGTACACTAATAACTTGGGACCAGGCTGGTCCTTGGATTGCATAAATCTCTGAGGACGCCTGTCTTACGGAACCCAGCATACAACAGTTGCCCATGTTAGTCATCAGTTAGCAGGTGAGACATCAGGTCTGTGCCTACATTGTCACTTCCCTTGATGTATACCACAACAAAGTTAAACTGCTGCAAATACAGTGTCCAGCGTGTCAGTCTTGCATTAGCCATCTTAGTCGTGCTGAGACTAGCAAGTGCCATATGATCGGTTTCCAGAGTGAATGGTGCTCCATATGAATAATAGTAATATTTCTTAACACCATCAACCACGGCCAAGAGTTCCTTCTCAACAGTACTGTAATTCTTCTTGGCGGGTTTTAGCTTACGGCTGTGGTATGCCACTGGGAAAATTCCACCTTCTGTTTCTTGCATTAATATGGCACCTACCCCATCTTGTGAAGCATCAATGTGCAGTATGAAAGGCTTGTTGGAATCGGACATCTGCAAGATAGGCTCCTTACACAGCATATTCTTAAAGGTGGCAAAAGATCTCACTTGTGCTTCTCCCCATTCAGTGGTGTTTGGAGCATGTTTTCGAAGCAACTCGTACAACAGTTGGGCAATGAGAGCAAAGTTGGGGATAAAACTCCCATAATACCCCACTAGGCCAAGGAATGCCTTAACCTGTTTCTTGGTCGTGGGTCTCGGGGCTTCCCTAACCTTTCTGATCTTGTCACCCTGACACCTGCAGCAATTGTTGTCAACAATATGTCCGAGGAACTCCACCTCACTGTGTGCAATTTTACACTTGCTAGGCTTCACAGTCATGTTGAAACTTTGGAGTCTACTGAAGACAATTTCCAAGAGTCTGAGGTGCTCCTCCAACGTGGCAGAATGAATGAGGACATCGTCAATGAACATTTCTACTCCTACAATACCATGGAGCACTTGTCTCATGGCATGATTGAATACTGCTGGGGAATTGGTAAGTCCAAATGGGAGGAGTTTATACTGATACAACCCACTAGGAGTAGCAAAGGCAGTGAACTGACAGGTCTCGGGATGAAGGGGAATCTGAAAGAACCCTTCGCCAAATCGAGCTTCGTGAAATATCCCGACCCTTCCAGCTTGGAGAAGATGGCATTGTGGTCACCCATTGGCTCAGCATCCACTTTGGTGATTGCATTTAGCCTCCTAGTCACCACAAATCCTGACTCCACCATCCTTCTTGTGGACTACTACCATTGGACAACAGTAAGGAAATGAGGACTTTTCAGTAATACCCGCAGGCTCCATGTCAGCAATTTCGTTATCTACTGCGTCCAGTAGTCGCGTGGGAATCGGATATGGCATAACCTTTACAGGAGTATGGCTGGTCGGCTCAATTTGTGACAACCTTTGCGAGTCTAGGTTGGTCAGAGAAGACATCAGCATACTGACAGAGCAGTGATCTAATGGCATTCTGGTCACCTAATGCTAAGTTAGTGTTAAGTAAGACATCTCCGACAATCTCCTCCTGATGGGACTGAACGGTTAAAGGGCTCATCATCATGGTCATCAGCTGGGATCACTGCAGCTGCCCGGTCTCTTCCAGTGGCTGGTCACTGTCATTGGCTACTTGTGGGCCAGTCTCCTCGGGGTTTGACTCATGATAAGCCTTCAACATGTTAACGTGGAACATTTTACGAAGATGCCCCATCTGAATTATATAGTTGAGGTCTGAAATGCGTTCTGCTACATCATATGGACCCTTCCACTGTGCCAACAACTTGTTCTGGGCAGTGGGGAGTAACACCAAGCACTTATCGCCTGGACTGAACTTCCAAAGCTTTGCCTTCTTATCATAATAAGCTTTCTGAACATTGTGCGCCTTGATCAATTCTTCCTTAGCTAACTCGCACGTCGACTGGAGGCGGTCAGCTAGATCAAGGACGTAGGTGTAGGTGGTCTTGACTTCAGGGTCGGGTTCTGCATCGTCCCATAACTTGTGAAGGGCTTGATGTGGTCCACAGACTGACCTTCCATACACCAGTTCAAAAGATGAGAGCTTCAAGGAATGCTGTGGGGCTTCTCGATAAGCAAATAGAAGAGGAGCAATGAGCTGTGGCCATTCCTTTGGCTGTTTGGTGGCCATGAGCTTTAACATCTTCTTGAAAGTCCCATTGAACCTCTCACACAACCCGTTACACATGGGATGATAAGGCGTAGTTCGCAAGCCTCAGATGGACAACAACCTGAATGCTTTGTTCATCATTGTAGAGGTGAACTGTGAACCTCGGTCGCTTAAACCTCCCTGGAGATACCTAGGCGACAGGACACTTCAATCAATGCCTCAGCAACAGTGACGGCCTCTATATTCTTAAGGGCCATGGCTTCAGGCCACTGAGTGCTGAAATCAACGATAGTGGGGATATACTTTGATCCATCACTTGCCCTAGGAGAGATTGGCCCAACAATGTCAACTGCAACTCTCTCAAATGGTTCAGAGATTATAGGGATTGGTTTCAATGGCACAGGACGGACACGTCCATCGTCAGTGGTACGCTGACACACATCACAGGAATGCAGAAGCCTAGTTATTTCCTGTTCCATTCCTGGCCAGAAAAAGTCAGCATGGATGCGGTCAGAGGTTTTCTTTTGGCCCATGTGACCTTCCATCACTGAACAATGACCTAATTCAAACACTGCTTGGCGATACGATGAACTGCAGTCGAACCTCGCCCTGAGGTGTTTGTGACTCACAGTAGAGCCATCCTCGCTTATGAAGGAACCTGGCTTGACCTCTCCGTGAATACTTAATCACATTACCCACCAACTTCTTATGCACTGAGGCAAGTGTCGGGTCGGACTGTTTCTCTTGGACAACATCTTGACTATGAATCAGATCTTGCAGCATTGCAACAGTGAACAGGGTGACACGGTTCAGAGCCTTGGCCATGGCTTGTGTTACTGCAACAGCTGAAGTCTGAGTAGCAACATCTATGGCGCAACTATTTTTGACGCCTGGTATGTTGCCGATAATGAGGTCAAACAAAGGTTCTGGCATGACAACAGCAGCTGTCAAGCCAGTGTAGAAAGTAGATGCCACCTGGATACGTGCCTCAGGGAACAATCTCACTGATCCATCAATAAGTCTAACTTGGATCTGCTTACCTGTGTACTCGTCGGGCCGAACTAAACTCTGCTTGACAGAGCAACCTGAGGAACCATTCTCTCTCAGAACATTTACGGAAACACCTCCCACAAACCCTGGCTGAACAAGAACGGCAGTGTTGCTGGTGGAAGGGTCTGAGGAGGTAGCAGCCAGTCATTGATGAGACTGCGAAACGAACGATGCAGCAAATGTGGTGCCCTGAGAACTAGATGCCTGAGGGGTCGTGCTCACCATCTGAGGAGTTGGAGCATTGACCACCTGTGATGGAGAGTTCACTGTTGCTGGGGGACTAGTGAACTGTGGAGAAGTACCTGTACTGGTGGGTTGGCACCACTGTGCGTTGTTGTGGAATGAAGGTTGCATTTGCATCCTGCCTCTGATACACTGTAGTTGACTGTCCTGGCTGAGGGTTACGTGGTTTGTTCTTGCTCTGCTGCTGCTTGAAATACAGGTACTGCTGCTGGTTAGGGTTCTGCTTGTCATACTGCTTCCACTCAGGTTTCTGGGTATTTTTCCCCTGGTCCTTTTTCTGCGGTTTGTTTGGACTTTGGCCATTATTCTGAGAACGGCCTTGATGCTGGGGTTCAGTCTGAGATGGTTTCCCAGATTTGTCAGCTTTCCTGTTCCAGATGTGTTGCTTACGAGTTTGATAACCGTACGAGGTGAAGAATGCATCAGCCTTCTCCACCATTTGGCTGGCATCCCTTACCTGGCAGACCTTAAGTTGAGCCATAAGATCAGCAGGTCACGACTTTTCTAGCTGCGTGCGCAGCATAAGATCAATTATCCCCTCTCCATCCACTCATCTAAGTAAGCAGTAAGTCGATCAGGAAACTGAACAGCAGTCTCCTTTTCTCTTAGATGCGCCCCCATGAACTGACTCCTGGCGTTGTCAACTGTGAGACCATACGCTTTGATGAGTGCAACCTTCATCATCTCATACGTGAGATTGTCTCCACAAATTCTGTGGAGAATATTGAGGGCAGGGCCTTCAAACAAGCTAAGAAACTGGAGCTGCTTAGCTGCCTCATCCAGCTGGTACAGCTGCACCATGTCCTCAAAACGAGCTCTGAAAGGCTCGATTCACTTGCCTTTCTTGTATGAAGGAAGCTTGAGGCGTGGGGTTGCCAGAACATGTGCAGGGAGAACGCTCGTGGAGCTTGGGTTAGCTGCACCAGATGTGTCTGAAGCCAAGGAGTCATGCTTAGCTTCAGCATCTCAAGTTCATGTTTCTCACTTGCCTCGTGCTCGGCATGCTCGTGTTCACGATGTTCTCGTTCGTGTTCATGTTCTCTCTTGCATTGTTCTCGCTCGTATTCGCATTCGCTCTCTTGTTGTTCTCGCTCGTATTCACGCTCTCTCGCGTTGTTGGCATTGTTTTTGCTGGTGTTCACGTTCTCGCGTACCTTGCGCTGAATTGTACACTCTTCACGGGCATCATTCTCACGCTGCTGCTCGTAACTAAACCGTGAGAGCACATATTCTTTAATTTGTCGGGGATCGGTAAGCCGCATATCTTTGGCTTCCTGTACATATATATTAGTAGTCATGATGCTAACTCAATTAAGGCTGAGTAGATTAAAGACTGAGTACTGACTGCTGTTCCACAGAGACATACTAATAATCAAAAATAAAGAATATAGGCACAGGCTGGTGATGACCAGTTTTATCTAGTTAAACTGGTAAAGAAAATATTAAAGAAAAAAAATGCAACTGCCTGGGAAAACTGTTACATAAAATTAATAGAAATGAATCAATAACCACCAGTAACATAGTGCCTATTGACTTTAATGATAACAAATACCGTGGTGTGAGTGAGTGAGTATTATCTCATTAATAACTTTAGAGCTAGGAGTTAATATCCCGGAATGAGGTCGACAGATGTCACGGGGGGATGTGAATTTATGAATTAGAAATGCTTGATATTACTTGAAAATAGAGACAAGGAATTGACTTGTAAAAATCAAGCAGTAAGTTTTACTTAATGCCGACTCACTTTGCCGATTTTCTAAGGACGAGAATTTATAAACTTTCTCAACAGTACACAGCAGAGAGTAATTACTCACGAGTGCTGTTTGTTAGTACTGTTAGCCTCTTGAGAAAGTGACTTCACCCCTGACAATCAATAACTAATGCTAATAATAATAGACAGGTTCTTGCCGGTGCTTAACTCATGGCTGGCACAAAGGATTTAAGTTTGATTTTTAAAAACTGGCCCAAGTACCAGCTATGAATAATGTAAAAAGTTTGTGCAAACTAGGAGTGGCAACTAAAGTAAGCTTAATGTGGAGAAATAAAACACGATTCTAATTACATTAAGCTCAAAGAAAAGAACTGTAAATATATTGATTACAATAAAATAAATTTACATTATATGAGTCTCAAAATGAATTCAAAAGATGAATTCATATTCATAGTCACTAGGGGACTCATGAATTCAAATAACAAAGAGAATACACTCACTCGTTCATTCAAAAGCTAATCGAACTTAAGCCTAGAAAAAAGAAAAAAACGAACAGAAATACTGGTCAGTGGAGGGGAGCCAAATGAAAGACTGGATGCCTGCGTGATGAACACCAAATGCTGCTTATCGCTGCAAGCGCGGTTCGCCAATTCATTGTCTAGGTGGGAATTCAGGAATTCACTGTACAATGGAGGTGCTGCTCTACGCAGGGCACAAACGGTCCTATCCTCGAGGCAATTCAAAGCTGACTAAGTTCAAACGGGGAAAAGAGGTAGGAGCTGGCAGTGTTTGCAGGAAGTAGGCGAGGCCTAACTTCAGCGGTCAGTGGAGAGAGGGCGAACGATATACGTTCACAATAAATCACTCAGTGAAAGCACTATTGTTGTGCATAAGAGTGGACACATATGATACAGTGACAAATGTTCTGAAAACCATCCCGATCAAAGTGCATATAGAGATGGTTGAACTGAGTGATGCCCAGTGGGAATTCCACTAGAGTTCGTGGTTTTCTCACCAAAGTACAATGTCATGAATTTGTATAAATACAAAGCTGGGAATAGCACCGCTACTAATTTAACCCATAACATCCCGTCCAATTTCGCACCTCTGATACCCCCTAATCCCGAGCTATTTTAAATTTTTTGTTTTTTTTGGCTAAAACCTCCGCTCTTGTTGAAAAACATCGAAAATTCATAGAGAAATTGCTCACCTGAGGTTTAAAATGCTCGATACAGGTAGCAGTACCTCCTTACCTTACTGTGTTTTCTATCAGGCTGGCTCCAAAGAAGACGAGTTCTGTGGGAGGGTAACTATTCCTCACCACTCATAAATGGTATTTATTTACTTATTTGGTACGAATTTATATGTAGTATGAGAGTATATTGGTTTTCAAACAGTAATATAGGCATTATAAGCATTGTTTCACTCACTAACTCATCAGCATACCTGAACTTTTTTGGCGACATTACCTGATCATCATTTCTGACTGTTTCTTCCTCAGATGCTATGTAAACTTTGTCCTCCACATTGTCATCGATTGGGAAATCACTCTGGCCCTGAATGTCTTTATTGGCCAGGTCACTGGTAACAGGTGAATTGCCGAGACAGTGGTGTGCGGAGGGGGGGGGGAGGTTATGCGTTGTAAAGCATTGTCCCTGTTTGGCATTTTGTAGAGGAATAGAGGAAGGTGTCCCGTGTATACGTACGAAAAATCACGCGCGAAAATTGAAAATTGTGCAAATTATGAACCTTGCAAATGTGCAACGTACCAGTACGTCGACAGGACCAGCTGTGACAAAATGTTGCAACGTACCCATACGTCAATGGGATGCCTCAGGTTAATAGCGATGGTGGTAATGCCATTACTTTTCTTTAGCCAGTAGTGGAACTGAGCGCCGCTACTTTTTGGCCATACTCACGCATTACTACTCTCCTTGTTACTCACGTGATGAATGCAGTTCCAGAGTCGGTGAGTATATACAGATATGCCGATGGTTTGTTGTATTTATTAATGACGAAAAATAATACTTTTGTGAATTTTTCAAATAATGATGTTCTACATTACATCAGTAATATTATTATTTATTAGTAATGTGCAATAATTAGACAGGAATTTGCTAGTTAATTATCGATCTTTTAAATTAAGTAAAGATAAATAAGGATTCTGCTAGATATAGGCAATGCACACACACACACACACACACACACACACACACACACACACACACACACACACACACACACACACACACTACTTATAACTATCCCCGTCTCCAACTCCCTCTCTTTCCCTCTCTCTCTCTTTCAGACTAATTCTTAGTACGTTATTATTTTGTAACAGTATGTTACTTTCAGTTCATATTAATGGAAAAAACATTGCTGTTGCATAAATAGCCTTTAAAAGAAAGCCCCAGTTCATTTTGACTTTCCTTTTCGTCTGTCTATCTATCTATATACCTAGGCTGCTTCCCCCAAGGAAAGGGAGGTAGCCGAGACAGGACGACTCACTCTCCATTTACTCATCCATTCAAACACATTCATTCGCATCTTAGCCCCAAAGGGGAGAACGGACAGATCCTCACCGCATCACACCGCACAAGGGTCAACTGCGCAATGCAATCAGTGACATCCGCAGCAGGGCCCGACAGCAGAACTGGTTTACCCCTGCCACATCATAACAGACCCATCCCCTTCCTTTTCGTACATATCTTAAATAGGTATCAATGAAAATATAATAAATCTATATAACATGTATCAGTGGTAGGCCACATTTTTTTTGCCTCTTAATTACGTATGTTACTTTCAGTACTTATACTAGGTAACAATGTAAAAGGACATTTGTTACATTATACAGTAAATAGCTTTTTCCTGTACCTTTGGCTCTAAGCTTCATTAGAGTGACACTGACATGTATATGATGGTTTTTTCTTTTTTTTTTTTTTTTTTTTTCAGTATAAGTATATACTGACATTACTGGTACACAACATAACCATTCAGACTGACTAATATTATCGAAAATAGTATGTAGTGTATTTCTATATCACAGACTTTTGTTAATCTTTCCTTCGTCTACCTTTTTCTTATCCAAAGTAGCTGGAGTGCTGCTACATTTCGTATCAAGTAGCAAAACCAGTAACGCCACTACTTTTTTGAGCTAGTAACCGGAATGGGAGCGCTGCTACTTTTTGTTAGTAGCATTCCCAGCATTGTATAAATACACTCGTGCGAATTCGTGGCAGTGGGTATCCGGTGTTTTGGATACCTGGTGTTTTGGGTACCCGGTGTTTTGGGTACCTGGTGTTTTGGTTACCCAGTGTTTTGGGTACCCGATGTTTTGGGTACCCGGTGTTTTGGGTACCTGGTGTTTTAGGGACCTGGTGTTTTGGGTACCCGGTGTTTGGGTTACCCGGTGTTTTCGGTACCCAGTGTTTTAGGGACCCGGTGTTTGGGGTACCATACCTAGTGTTTTCAGTACTATACCCAGTGTTTTGGGTACCCAGTGTTTTAGGGACCCGGTGTTTGGGGTACCATATGTGATGTTTTCAGTACTATACCCAGTGTTTTGGGTACTCAGTGTTTTAGGGACCCAGTGTTTTCAAAATCGTGTTTTAGGGAGTCAGTGTTTAGGGAGTCAGTGTTTTTGGGAGTCAGTGTTTTAGGGAGCCAGCATTTTAGAGGGCCACTGTTTTAGGAGCCACGGTTTTAGAGAACCACAGTTTTAGAGAGCTACTGTTTTAGGGGGTATAGTATTGCAGGGCTGCGATTTTAGGGGGAATGCCTGCAGTGCCACGGGTCACACTAGTAAGTCTCTGAATTTTTAGGTACCCAGTTTGTTATTACACCAAGATTTTAAGAATGCAGTGTTCAGCCACATCAGCCAGATAATGTACACCGGACAGAATTTCGTGATACACGATAATCTGCCACTAGAGGTCAGGTTAATCGCACTCGTCTACTCCCCCTAACCCCCCCCCTCCTTACCCCCACCAAAACACTGATTTGTTGGACGGATGGATCGGAGATATGAAGCTTCGCTCACTCTCATGTCTTACTGCATGTAATATTACTTTCATTTATCTTACTATTAGGTGTATTATCAAGTGCATAGATCCGTCTTCAGTTCCATGAGAAGTGATTATATCGAAGTTTTAGCTGATTTCAATACAATGACCTTCATGTATAGAGTCTGGTTTCCAAATAGTTATCCAACGTGTTCTAAGCGATAAACTAAAATCCAAGTATCAGTTAAAAGTTATATGGCCAGATAAGTCCCTCTCTTGCCTTGTCATATGGAAAGCCACATATGCACCCACCTTATCCACCTATCCACTCAACCCATCCAACACAACCCACCGACCTCACTCCTGCCACCCACCCAGCCCATCGATCCCTGCTATCCACCCTGCTAACCCACAAATGCCACATACGAAGTTCACCCAACAATGCCACTCAACTCATTTACTCATTCACTTCTCCACCCTGAACCCATCCAGCCACCCAACCCAACCACCCGCTTAGATCATCCCGACCACGCAATAGTCTCAGCCACCCTGGCGAACCGTGCCCACTCACCCTGGCGACTCACTTTGCCCACACATCCCAACAACCTATCTTGCCCAACGACCTCTACCACCCACCCTCACCACTCACAAATTCCACCCACCCTTCCCATTCACGAATTCTACCCACCCTGGTCACCCAACAATGCCATCCACCTCATCCATCCACACAACCCTCCCACCTCTCCCTGAACACTTCCTACCCACCTCACCCTGCCCACTCCTCCCACCGACCCACCAGCCCATCCACCCATCTTACTCAACCCCATTCACCCATTTGAACCCAACCCCATTCTTCTCCGCCACCCCATTCACCCGGCCACCCCATTCACCCGGCCACCCCATTCACCCGGCCACCCCATTCACCTGGCCACCCCATTCACCCATTTGATCCCGACTTATCCATCAAACTCATCTTATCCAAACGTAACTTACCGATCCCTCCCCGACCACCCACATATCCAGCCACCTACCCACCCAGCCCACCAAACGCATCCACCCACTAACCCATTTATCCCTACAACCCACCTAAAACCACTCCACACACCACACCCAACAACCCCCCTCTCCACCATTAGCACTGTCCACCCACCCTGGCGATGCATCGACCTACCACACCCACCAACTCAACCTCATCAACTCCACCCACCCAACCAACTGACTCACACACACACACACACACACACACACACACACACACACACACACACACACACACAGAAAGAGAGAGAGAGAGAGAGAGAGAGAAACACGCATAAACACACACACACACACACACACACACACACACACACACACACACACACACACACACACACACACACACACACACACACACACACACACACACACACACACACACTGGCGCAGAGAGAGAGAGAGAGAGAGAGAGAATGAGAGACTCAGTAAGACACACACACACACACACACACACACACACACAGATGCGGAATGGTGGGAAAGGATGGAGGGAAGATTTGGGAACGGTGATGGGGACGGATGAGATGTGGAAGTGTCTACTGTAGTATTGTTCTAATAGCAGCTTGCACAGTACATTGACTCGTATCTCCGACAAAAAATTATACCCTTTAATTCAGCTATATTATGGATGTATTTCCATTAGGATTCCATGATATGCCATCCAATTGGCAATAGTTTTAATGAGCGAATACTTTGGTAAAATATTTAATATCATAACTGTGCTAGTTTCTATATTACATGCTGTTCATACTGTTCAATGATTATACAGTCAGCCATGAAACAGTAATTCGTAAGACGTGGGGCCAATCTTCCTCGTGGATAAACAGCCACTGAGGATGATTAGTGAGTGAAGTTGTTGTGAACTACTCTCTCCCTGTGTGTGTGTGTGTGTGTGTGTGTGTGTGTGTGTGTGTGTGTGTGTGTGTGTGTGTTACTCTTAGGGCTAGTCCACACGTGCTCTCAACATATATTGGCAACACGGCAGGCAACATATTCGGGAACATGTTTGCAGCAGTATTTGGACAGATGTATGCAAACATGTTTCAGTGCAGCTTCGAACACTTGTAGGAGAGGCTATGGAATAAGTGTATCCATACCAGGCAGTTGAGACTTCAACATGATGTTGACAACATGATCTGGACGCTGCTGTTCCCAACATGTTTGCAGCGTGGTCGTTACTGTGTTGCTTACATGTTGCCAGCACTTGCTCGAGCACACGTGTGGGCGCGCCATTACTATGTGTGTGTGTGTGTGTGTGTGTGTGTGTGTGTGTGTGTGTGTGTGTGTGTGTTTCTGTCTGTCTGTTTATGCGTGTTTTGTCTCTCTCTCTCTCTCTCTCTCTCTCTCTGTGTGTGTGTGTGTGTGTGAGTCAGTTGGTTGGGTGGGTGGAGTTGATGAGGTTGAGTTGGTGGGTGTGGTAGGTCGATGCATCGCCATGGTGGGTGGACAGTGGTAATGGTGGAGAGGGGGGTTGTTGGGTGTGGTGTGTGGAGTGGTTTTAGGTGGGTTGTAGGGATAAATGGGTTAGTGGGTGGATGCGTTTGGTGGGCTGGGTGGGTAGGTGGCTGGATATGTGGGTGGTCGGGGAGGGATCGGTAAGTTAGGTTTGGATAAGATGAGTTTGATGGATAAGTCGGGATCAAATGGGTGAATGGGGTGGCCGGGTGAATGGGGTGGCCGGGTGAATGGGGTGGCCGAGTGAATGGGGTGGCGGAGAAGAATGGGGTTGGGTTCAAATGGGTGAATGGGGTTGAGTAAGAAGGGTGGATGGGCTGGTGGGTCGGTGGGAGGAGTGGGCAGGGTGAGGTGGGTAGGAAGTGTTCAGGGAGAGGTGGGAGGGTTGTGTGGATGGATGAGATGGATGGCATTGTTGGGTGACCAGGGTGGGTAGAATTCGTGAATGGGAAGGGTGGGTGGAATTTGTGAGTGGTGAGGGTGGGTGGTAGAGGTCGTTGGACAAGATAGGTTGTTGGGATGTGTGGGCAAAGTGAGTCGCCAGGGTGAGTGGGCACCGTTCGCCAGGGTGGCTGAGACTATTGCGTGGTCGGGATGATCTAAGCGGGTGGTTGGGTTGGGTGGCTGGATGGGTTCAGGGTGGAGAAGTGAATGAGTAAATGAGTTGAGTGGCATTGTTGGGTGAACTTCGTATGTGGCATTTGTGGGTTAGCAGGGTGGATAGCAGGGATCGATGGGCTGGGTGGGTGGCAGGAGTGAGGTCGGTGGGTTGTGTTGGATGGGTTGAGTGGATAGGTGGATAAGGTGGGTGCATATGTGGCTTTCCATATGACAAGGCAAGAGAGGGACTTATCTGGCCATATAACTTTTAACTGATACTTGGATTTTAGTTTATCGCTTAGAACACGTTGGATAACTATTTGGAAACCAGACTCTATACATGAAGGTCATTGTATTGAAATCTGCTAAAACTTCGATATAATCACTTCTCATGGAACTGAAGACGGATCTATGCACTTGACAATACACCTAATAGTAAGATAAATGAAAGTAATATTACATGCAGTAAGACATGAGAGTGAGCGAAGCTTCATATCTCCGATCCATCCGTCCAACAAATCAGTGTTTTGGTGGGGGTAAGGAGGGGGGGTTAGGGGGAGTAGACGAGTGCGATTAACCTGACCTCTAGTGGCAGATTACCCTGTATCACGAATTTCTGTCCGGAGGTGTACCATACTTTTTAATTTCAATCTTGCTATCTACAGGCGATTTCCATCAAATTAGGGAAGATATTTCTAACATTCTTCAAGGGTTGAATATGGAAGTTCTTTGCACCATAACAAACAAAATAATAGCACTAATAAAGCAACACATAAAGCAATAACAATAACAACATACATCAACAGTAAAATAATAAAAACATATTACCAATTAACAGTGCACTTACAAAAACATTATCAAAGTAAGCATTTAGCCATAAAAAAGAAAAACATCAATAAACCCAGAAACAAATAAAAGCACAATACTGTACACCATTAGTTTACCACCAACACCACAAAAACATTAACATTAACATCGACCACCACCTCCACCATTATTATCTAACACTACGACTGTCATAATTGCGGAGACAGCCCCCACCAACATAGTACAAATTTAACCATTTAACTGAGAGGTCTTTGCTGCTGCTGCTGCTGCTGCCGCCGCTGCCGCTGCTAGATGATTTTCTAATTCTCGAACTGGACGTTTTAGCCTCTTGAAAATAAAATTTTTATTCCAAAATGTGTAAAGTTTATGGATGAAAAAAAGTGCAGAAACAAGAAAAACGAGAGAGAGAGAGAGAGAGAGAGAGAGAGAGTGGGGGGGGGGGACTAAATGTGGATGGGTTATCTGTGATGATGATGTAGAAGGAGGAGGATAGTGATGCTGCTGCTGATGGTGGTGATGTGAGCAGAGAGGAAGGGAAGTGTGTCACATCTATAAGTGATCCCCTGCAAAACCGGATCTGTCAGCGAAGGGAGGGGCATAGCTAGCATTAATCCCTCCCCATGCTGGCTAAGCACGAATCAGAGGGGGTGACTGTAAGGAGAGAGAGATCCAGTGTATGGTAGTGTCAAAAGGCTGCAGTGGCTGTGTTTGTTTTTGCTAAGCCCCGGTTTTCCCCAACATGAAGTACAAGGGTTAGGTTTACGGTCGCTTTCCAAGGGGCTGTGAAGCCTTCGTAACAACTCTTCTGTAGCGATTTATTCTGTACTTTTTGTCTCAGTATCCTTGTAGTATTAGTAGAAGCTGTTTCTACAGTAAAACCGGATAAAAATACTAAAAGCGAAGTTAAGGTTTAATTTGCAGAGGAAATATTATCCAAATTCTGCTCCTGTATTAAGTTGTGTGTATGTGTTACGGCATGCTGGAAAATATTTACCTTAGATACAAGCAGTCGTGTAAAACTGAGGAAAATACCAAATTAACCTATCAAGAAAAATGAACTTGTTATTGTCTGTATGGTTCTGTGGTGTGGTGTGGACATTTATTAATCGGGAAAAGGGAAGTCAGAAAAGGCGACGTATAATAGAACTTGTTATGTATACAGTGTGGACCATATATAACTCATCGTCCACTTCGCTGGGTGATTGCTAGTGTGTTGCGGGGACGGCTTATTCAACGTTATCAAGGCCCTTCCTGCATCATTTCATTTATATATTTCCTACTCCCACTACCACCCTCACTCCCACTACCACTGTCGCTCCCACTTCCACTCTCACTCCCACTACCACTCTCACATCCACTGTCACTCTCCTACCACTGCCGCTCCCACTTCCACTCTCACTCCCACTACCACTCTCACATCCACTGTCACTCTCACTTCCATTGTCACTCTCACTTCCATTACCACTCTCACTTCCACTACCACTCTCACTTCCACTACCGCTCTCACTCCCACATCAGCAGACTGAGCCGTCCCCGCAACACAAGCTCTTTCCAGGTGAATTTCTAGTGTGGCGCTATATACGGACCTCCCCGTATATAAATTTGTATCTGAGGGTCACACTGTAAATGGCTTTGGAGAATAGACTCGTATTTCCGTCAATTATGGAGGCACCCTAGCACCTCTTCCTTGGCAATTTATTTTTGGATACGGCGGGTTAATATCCTTTTGCACGTCGTCTGTGTAGAGTATGGTGATATTGAAAAGAATTATATAGTACGAAGATGAAGAGTAAGGTGTAAGAAGCAAAATCAGTTGCTTAAGGAAAGGTGTAGAGCATATTTAGCATATGAGAATACGTTATTTGGTAGCATGTTCTTTATCGTACCCTCGTGTGTGTTATGATGCAAAGTATATTAGTATTTAAACGACACAAATAACATACAAGAGATTGTCAAAATATCCAAAATAAATGGCTAAGTAAGTGGTGCTACGAAGCTTCCTGTGCTCCCATAAATACGGCTCTGATTCTCTTTCATCCTGTTATCATATTATTGAAACCTGAAAGCCTAAAGGTGTATATAACCACCCAGTATTTTAAGGTAATTTTTGAACCATGTGACGATGGTGGTGGTGGTGATGATGACGATGATGATGATGATGATGATGAAACATGAGACATTT
The DNA here is from genome assembly GCF_032717465.1 of Coenobita brevimanus. Lineage (NCBI taxonomy): Eukaryota > Metazoa > Arthropoda > Malacostraca > Decapoda > Coenobitidae > Coenobita > Coenobita brevimanus. The sequence continues at coordinate 37,848,580 of NC_136954.1, forward strand.
GTAACGCTGCTGACTGCAGCAATGTGAACAAAACAACTCAGACCCCTTTTGTCTGATTTTAACCAAACTTACCTGAAGTGTTGAGATTCAGGTTTTTGAGAACAATAGATCAAGGGTCAGGGTCACAGGGCTAGGTCAATACTCGACCCACCCAAATCGACTTATGAATTTTTATACGATTTAGATCAAATTTGATGGTAAAGTTAAGGGTAAAGCAAGAACGAAGAAATTCACTTTTGAGAATTGGTCAAAGGCCAGTATCACAGGGTAAGATCAAAGTTCGACCCTTGTGCCTGCGTAAGTACCAATTAAAGCAGTTTTCATCTGATTTGGACCAAACATTGGAGTTGGGTTACGGATCAGGTAAGATGGTGACCTTTTTTGAGAACAGTGTCAAAGGTCAAGGCCACATGGCAAGGTTGAATTAAAAAATCTTCTTCGATTTACTCGAAACATTATGGAAGGGTTCATGGTCAGGCACGAATAAAGGAACCTAATTTCAATCAGAGGTCACTGGGAAAAGTCAAAAGTCAGAGTAAGAGGGCATGGTTGTCACAGAGTGTACTGTAGATACGATGTCGACCTGACTTGATGGAAAGGTTAATGGTAAGACAGGAATGAAGTAAGTTTATTTCAGGAGAAGTCTGGAGAAGGTCAGGGTCACAGGAGAGCTCTTAGTCCAATTGTGGGCATGGGTGCTGAGCTGTCTTGAGTGTTTCGTCATACATTAACCCCTCCTGTGTGAAAATTCTCTGCTGGACTCGGTAAAGAAATCACAAAACAGGAAGAATATAAAATGTCACTGCACTGAAAGGCTTACAGATATTAACAGTTAACTGTGTATCTATCAATTGCCAGATACCTTAATCCCGTAAGGGGTGGCCACAAACAAATTGCTTTCATGTCGCCCTGTCCTCAGCCATTTCACTGCCCTCCCCCCAGCTCACACGCCTCTCTCATATACCTCTCCACTCCATCCGTCCATCTCATCCTCGGCCTCTTCCTCCCCCTCCCCCCCCTCCTCCGCCTCACTCACATATACTGTCCTCATTAGTCATTCGCTCTCCATCCTCTCACATGGCCAAACCTCCTCAGTGTATTTCTCTTAACGCTTTCTATCACATCCACATGACAACTCTCCTTCACTTTCTCATTTGTCTCTCCATGTAACTGCACATGCTTGTCACAAATAACTCATTTCCACTGCTCTCACTCTTGACGTGTGTCCTTCCAACAAGGTCCAAGCTTCACGTCCATACATTAGAGTTGGTATCACAATACTATGATGCAGCAACTTTATAACTTCCTTGCTCACTTCCGTATTTTTTATTGCCGCTTTCAAAGAATCAATAACCTTTCTTCCCTCTTCTACTCTTTCAAGCACTTCATCCTCCAAACTTCCATCCTTACTCATCACACTACCCAAGTACTTAAATGTACTCACATTTTCCATTTCCTTACCATCCAACCTCACTGCATTCAGTGGCTTCATTTCGCTCGAAGACCATAGCTTCACTCCTCTCTACATTCGCCTTTTGATTCCGTTTCTTACACACACTCCCAAACTCATCCACCAAGCCTTGAAGTTCCCCTTCTTTTTCACTTAACAATACAGTATCATCTGCAAACAACGGTGCATGAAGTTTTCAAACGCTGCCATCTCTGACTTGGGCCGCTCCAACAACCATTGCCCTACCTTGTGTCTCTTTCATAACCCCATCCATATAATCCATATACGGATTGACGAACAATGGAGACACGACACATCCCTGTTTCAATCCAACAGTCAGACAGAAAAATTCATATCACCATCCACACGCACTGCAGCCTAAGCATCGTCATACATACTCTACGCGGCATTCAACTGCTTACCATTTACTTCATATATTCTTAATATTTTCCACATTCCTTGTCTATCCACTCTCAACTGCTTTCTCCAAATCCATGAAGGCCGCATACAGCTTCTTTCCCTGCTTTAGAAACTTTTCCATTAAGGACCTAATGATGAATATCTGATCTACACAACCTCTCCCCTTCCTTAAACCTCCCTGTTCTTCTGAAGTAATTCCTCTGCTGTTTCCCTAACTTTGTCAGTAAGTATCCTACCATATACTTTTCCTGTTACACTCAGAAGACAAATGCCTCTATGATTACCACACTTTTTCCCCCGTCTCCTTTGTACAGAGGAATAATTTGACCTGACTTCCAGTCCTCTGGGTCTCTACCTTCCTCCCAGGCCAATCGGTACATATCTCCCATATCCATTCTGCTACTACCCCCCCCCCCTCCATGCTTCGGCATTTCACCACACACTCCGTCAATTCCTGAGGCTTTTGCCATTTTGACTTTCTTTGTTGCTTCCATTATTTCCATCCTGCTGATCTCCTTCCGTCTCACCTCACTTCTTATCCTAGCCATTCCCCAGCCACTTATACTCGCGTTACTTTCATTCTCTATGTTTAACAATTCCTTAAAATGTTCTCTTCATCTGCTGACTTTTTCTCTCTTCTCCATTATCAATGTACCATTTTTATCTTTTACTCCCCTGCTAACTTCTTTATCACCCTGTCTGACTCTCTTTACCTCTCTCCAGAACATTTTCTTATATTCCCTGCACTTTACACTCAGATTCCATCCAGATTCCTTATCCACTTTCTTCTTTCTCTTACTAATCTTTCACCTCTCTCTTCCTCTCTGCATATAACTCTCTTCTGACTCTCAGCTTCCTTCGTGCTTCTGCTTCCCATGCACGCACTATATGCTCTGTTCTTTTGTACCACGGCTTGTCTCACCCCTTCTTTTCACCATGCTGTTCCATGCATCCCCTTTCGTCTTCATTTCGCCCCGCACACCGCCTCACGTGCTGCATGCATTGCACAGATTTCTTCTGTAAATATCTTGCACACACCTTCCACCTTCCCTATCTGCCTCAGATTAACAGTTAATGCCGTCAGTATAAAGCAGTGGTAATTAGCGGCCGCGATAGCGAAGCTGTTATTGTTTTCAGTTTGTGTGTGTGTGTGTGTGTATGTGTGTGTGTGTGTGTGTGTGTGTGTGTGTGTGTGTGTGTGTGTGTTTTAGCACGATAACTTTGCAGCCGCTCAAGATATCACAAAATGTTACAGGTTATAGTAGGGAAAAAAATCGATCATGAGTTCGAAATTGTGAAAGTAGGTTAAGGTCTGTGTGTCTGTTAGCACGATAACCTCGCAACCGCGCAAGATATCACCACAAAATTGTATAGGTGTGTAGTAGGGATGAAAATCTCCTACGAGTATTGTTTACAGTTTGTGTGTCTGTCTGTCTGTGTCTGTGTGTCTGTTAGCACGATAACTTCGCACCCGCTCAAGATATCATCACAGAATTTTACAGGTGTGTAGTAGGGATGACAATCTCCTACGAGTTCGAAATTGGTAAAGGTAGTCAAGGTCTGTGTGTCTGTTACCACGGTAATTTTGCAACCGTGCAAAGATATCATCACAATATTTTTCAGGTGTGTAGTTGGGATGAAAATCTCCTACGAGTTCGAAATTGGTGAAAGTTGTTTAAGGTCAAGGTCATATTCCGAGCCGAGCTAGATATGTAACGGTCCGCGGCTGGTGTGACTCTCCCCTTGGGGGGGGGGGTAGTTCAAGTTATCTGTTTTCCTGCCCCTGTTAGATGTTTTATTTCGACATGGGAATGATGGTGGTTGGAGGGGAAAGGATAGGGGAGAGGAGAGGAAAGGGAGGGAGGAGTGGTGAAAGAAGGGGGCATGAGGAGGAACAAGGGAAAGGAAGGAATTTTTGGAGGGGAGGGGATAGGAAAAAAATGAAGAGGTGGGAGGGGCAGCGGGGAGGGATGGAGGAGGGAGGGAATGAGAGGAGGGAGACGGGGAATTGTGGAGAGGGTAGGGGAGAGAGAGGAGGGAGAAGAAAGGGGAGGGGGGGGGACAGGGAATGAGTGAGAGGAGAGGGGAGAGGAAAGAGGTTAAGGGAGCAGGAAAGGGGAAAGATGTAGTGGAAGGAAGCAAGACAAGAGGGGAGGGAGGGGGAAAGGAGAGGAAATATATTCCTGGTGGGTAGTCAGTCATCCGGTGGTGATGGCGGAAGTGATGGCGGTGATATAAAGGAGGGAAGGTAGAATATTAAGAGCCGTTGGTGCATTGGTTATCACATCCAGCTGCCAACTGGAAGAACCTGAGTTAAATTCATGGACCGGTCAAACTCTTTCACGCCCTTCGCATTGAATCATTCTCTCTCTCCTTCCCTCACGACATCTCCACCTCACTCCCCTTCAGAACAATCCTCCCTTCACAACCCTTAACCCCTTCACTGCGATGCCGGATTTTTTCAATGTATTCTTGCTACCTGCTGGCGATTTTTTTCAGCCTGGGCGAGGTGTTTCAAAATGGCACCTGTTTACCCAGCAGTATAATTGGGGACCTGGATTTAACATCGATATGTTGTTGGCATTCTTAGGGAAGGTTAGAACTTTGAATAATTGATCATTTGCCATCGTGCCGTAGGTAGGAATTAATATTAAGATTTCTTCTTAATCTGTTTGATGGGGGAGAGGGGACGGGGATAAGGCACCGTGATGTGGTGATTAAAGTGAGTTGATAATGATGATGGTGATAGTGATGGTGATGATATTGATGGTGGTGATGGTTGTGATGGTGGTGGTGGTGGTGGTGATGGTGATGGTTGTGGTAGTGATGGATGCGATGATGATGATTGTAATGGTGGTGGTTGTGATGGTGATGATGGTGATAGTGATGGTGATGATATTGATGGTGGTGATGGTTGTGATGGTGGTGGTGGTGGTGATGGTGATGGTTGTGGTAGTGATGGATGTGATGATGATGATTGTAATGGTGGTGGTTGTGATGGTGATGATTGTAATGGTGGTGGTTGTGATGGTGATGATGATGGTGGTGATGTTAATGGTAATGGTGATGGATGTGATGCTGATGGTTGTAATGGTGATGGTTGTGATGGTGATGATGATGGCGGTGGTGATGGTAATGGTGGTGATGGTAATAGTGATGATGGTGATAATGATGATGATGATATCGGAGTAGGAGGAGGAGGATTAGAATATAGAAATAAACAGCAAGTCATTTTCCTGTCTGTTCAGGAGTCTCCGTGGCACCTTATCCTTAGCAGTTTATTTTACACCTTACTCTTTTCTTATATGTTAATTATGTCTTTGTAATATTGACGTTGACTGCCTAAATAACATAGGGGAGTAATAACGTGTCACAAGCAGAGATAAATTTGTAAAGAAAGGTCATAGAGTCTCCTAGTTAATGAGCTGTGCCTCAAACCATCTCGGAAGATGTGTAGAAGGGCAGAAAAAAAAAATAATAGGCTAAAAGAAAGAGAGGATGAGGAAATTTCAGTGGAAAAGACTAAGGAAGAAAAAGGAAGAAAACTAAAGAAAATGAAGAAATAAATAATGGAAAAAGAAAGTTAATGAGTAAAAGAAATTTAGAAAACACTTGTAGGAATAAGCATATGAAGAAAAAAGTACATTTGAGTGATATGTGGAATGAATGGAACCGTTGAATCTGCTTTTAAACATGGGGAAAGAAAGACAAGGAAGACCAAGAAAAAAAAGAATGATGATGATGATGATGATGATGATGATGATTAGGAGGAGGAGGAGGAAGAAGAGATCAACTATAATATCGCCAAGAACAAGACAAAACACGGATGAAACTAGGAAAGCAAGACTACTAGAAGGAAAGGAAGAGAAAATAAGTAGAGAAATATAGTAGATTAAGTAGAACGACTGGAGAAAAAGAGGAAAAGAGAAGAAGAAGGATCCTTTGAAGCTGGGTGTTATGACTGTGGATTCTGCCTCAAACCATGGAAGGAGGAGGAGGAGGAGGAGGACAAATAGAAGGGAAGAAGAAATGCAACAGCAACAACTAGAAAATGACAACAATAATATGTGTAAGATCATCAAAAAAAGATACTACGAGAATAACGGAACAGGGAAGCATAAGGGAGAGAAAAATGGAATAGAATAAGTAGGCAAAAAAGACAAGGAAAGGAACTAAGATCAGGTGAAAAGAAACTCGAGTGTGTTAAAGAGTATTGAGGTGAATGGGACCGTGGGATCTGCCTCGAATCGTCTTGGAATACTTGAATATGTAAACGCCAGTCCCTCAATCCCAGTGCCACGCCGAGAGAGAGAGAGAGAGAGAGAGAGAGAGAGAGAGGGAGAGAGAGAGAGGGGGGGGGAACTGTATCTTTCAGTCACTGGCTTTATTTTCTTTATCTCTCACTTGATTTACCTTGCCTTTTTTTTTTCAGCTTTCTTGTCATTTTTCATACAGACAAAATTCTTGAATACGTAAACGCCTGTCAGATAGGTCTCTCTCTCTCTCTGTCTCTGTCTGTCTGTCTGTCTGTCTGTCTGTCTCTCTTTCTCTCTCTCTCTCTCTCTCTCTCTCTCTCTTTCTCTCTCTCTCTCTCTCTCTTTCTCCGTCACATCATCATCGCCATCGTTATCGTCATCATTGTTGTCATCATGAGGAGGAGGAGGAGGATGGTGATGGCGACGATGATGGAGGAAGAGAGAGAGAGAGAGAGAGAGAGAGAGAGAGAGAGAGAGAGAGAGAGAGAGAGAGAGAGAGAGAGAGAGAATCATAATTTTCACCCACTTTTTTTGTCGTATACTTTGTGACCCCCGGGAATATTGCTGTCTTCCTCTCTTTACATACATCTTTCTTTTCCTCATCTCTCGCTATATTTCTCATTTTCTTTCGAATTGTGTCTTATTCGTGCGTTTTTCCGGATGAAGTGGCTTCAGAATTCTTGAATATGTAACTGGCTTCCTGCACTCCTGTCATACCAGAGTGATAACCCCCCCCTCTCTCTCTCTCTCTCTCACACACACACACACACACACACACACACACACACACACACACACACACACACATCCAGTCCACCTGTATTTTTCATTACCTGGGCATGGGTGCGAAGTGCCCGTAGAAATTTAACACCAAGGCTCCTGGAAGTCACTCTGTGCTGAATAGAATTGTCTGTGTTTTACTGGAATAGGAGAGCAGTGTTGTGCCGGCCAGGAGAGAATCATCTGTACCAATTTTAATAGAGGCTTCTCTGACATACATGAATGTGGTACCTGGTGACCACCATCGTCCACTCACTTGCTGTAGTGTTGCTTTCTTCTTCCTCACATTTGTCATTCTGTTTGAGTGCCTGCGCTCCTCCCGTCCTGTTATCCACATATCTTGCTATCATTGTTTATTACTCTTCTTCCATCAGGCGGCTGTCTACTGTGACAAGTCGAATGGCTTCCTGTAAGCCAGGAAACCATTTACAGCGCCGGGTGGTAACCATATAACTATATAACGGGGTGATGTCGAGCCTGCTGTGGTGCCTTTGTTAACTGCTGGAGGGTCGCAAATGCATTAACCGTCCGGGAACCAAACCTCCACACTTTTCCCCAGGCTTCGCGGTCTCGGGGCGCTGTCAATCACGAGGTAACATTGGTTCACTGCACGAGAGAGCCTTGTAAGGGCGGTTGCTTGCCTGTGGTTGATGGGTCTGCTTAACCAAACAGACTGGGGTTGATACAACAATTCTTAGCGGAAGAAATTCGTCTGTGGTTGCCTGACAGAATACTAGAGTTGATCAGATTATGACAGGGTTGATATATGCACACACACACACACACACACACACACACACACACACACACACACACACACACACACACACACACACTCTGCGGCCAGCCAGGTAATAACACTATCTCATCGTTCGTGAATGTAGGGAAGGGTAAAGTGATGGTCTTTGAGAGAGATGAAGTCAGTGAATGTACAGCGAGGTTGGATGGTGAGGAATTGGAAAATGTGAGTACGTTTAAGTACTTGGGTAGTGTGATGAGTAAGGATGGAGGTTTGGAGGGTGAAGTGCTTGAAAGGGTACAGCAGGGAAGAAAGGTTGCTGGTTCTTTGAAAGCAGTGATAAGAAACAGGGAAGTGAGCATGGAAGTGAAAAAGTTACTACATGACAGTATTGTGATACCAACTCTAACGTACGGAAGTGAAGCTTGGACGTTGTTGGAAGGACACAAGTCAAGAGTGAGAGCCGTGGAAATGAGTTATTTAAGAGGAGCCTGTGGAGTCGCATGGAGAGACAGGCTGACGAATGAGGATATAAAGGAGCGTTGTGGTGTTGATGTGGATGTGATAGGAAGCGTTATGAGGAACACACTGAGGTGGTTTGGCCATGTGGAGAGGATGGGGGGTGAAAGATTGACGAAGAGAGTGTATGTGAGTGAGGTGGAGGGGGAAAGAGGGAGGGGGAGGCCGAGGATGAGATGGAGAGATGGGGTGGAGAGGTATATGAGAGAGGGGGGTGTGAGTTGGGAGCAGGGGAGTGAAATGGCGGGGGACAGGGCGACTTGGAGGCAATTTGTTTGTGGCCACCCCAAACGGGATTGAGGCGTCTGGCAATAGATAGATAGATAGATAGATAGATCATCGTTCGTCCTGTAATTAACTTATTAATTTGGCCACGCCCTAATTGCCCCTCCCATAATATCTCCCTTCTCCCCTTCACTCTATTTTTCCCATCCCTCATCTCCGCCCCTCCCCTCCCTTCCCCTCCTCTCTTCACTTCCATTATTTTCCACTCTCTCTCCCTCTCCACTTCATTCCCTCCTTCCCTACTTTTCAGCTCCTCGTTTCCCGCCGTCCTCTCGCCTTTACTTCTCTTTTCCCCACTTTCCAGTCCTCTTTTCCATTTATCTCCCTTCCTCTTCCCCTCCCCATCCCCTCCCAATCGCCTCCCTTCGCCTTCTTTCCCCCTCTTAGTTCACTTTCTCTACCCTTCCCCTCTACTCACTCTCCTCTTCCCCTCTCCTCCCGTTCCCTCCCCCAGTCCCCCACCCTTTATTCTTTCTTCAGCTCAAAACTCAGCCCCATTCCCCTCCCCTCCTCTGAAATTCTTCCTCCCCTCTTTTCCTCACTCCTTCCCTCCCCTCTTCTCCTCGCTCCTTCCCTCCCTGTCCACCTCTCTTCTTCTTGCTCCACCCCTCCTCTTCTTTCCGTTCTACCCCTCCCCTCCCATTCCTACCCACCCCTCCCATCCTTAAATTTTACTCTAGCCCTTCCCAATCCCTCTCGCCGTCCTTCCTCATATCTCGCATTCTGTTTCTTGTCTCTCCTTGAAACCTCTTGCTTCACCTCCCTTTCCTTCCTATCCTTCAGCCTTTTAATTTCTTCTTCCTTCTCCTCCAATCTCTACCTCCTGCTCGCCGCCCCCTCCTCCTCCTCCTCTCCTCCCCCCCTCCTCCTCCCCTCCCCCTCCTACTCCCCCCTTCCCCCCTCCACCTCTTCCCTTAATATTTCACACTTCCCCCAGTCCCCCGCCTGGGAGTTGATTAGCGTGAAAATCCCCACTACATAATTCTGTGGCCGGTGGGGTAATTAGTTGACACAAGGTTGAAACTTGTGTGCAGAAGCTAACATTAGTTTTCAAGGCGACAGCTTTATGTTGTGGTGTGCGTGCTGACGTTAGTATTGTGGATTATATAGCAGACCTGGGCCTGTATTCTCGTAGGGTAAGGAGGCTCCGTAACACCTCTTCCAAAGTTATTTACTTTTGGATATGGCTGGTTATTATCCTTTTGTTCGATATCTATGCAGAGTGTGGCGATGTTAGGATGATGTATGTAACACGGATAAGGACAGTAAGGTGTAATAAGCAAAATAAGATGCTGAGGAAAAAGTGTTAGGGAGCTTCCTTAACCGACGAGAATACGGAGCTGAGTTGCACATCATGCTGAGTGTAGGCGGCATAGGAACCTTCGTGGCACGTTTTCCTAATTTCAGTTTGCATAGGAGGCCTTGGACTACCATTTCCTTTAGGTGGGAGGAGGCATAAAACGATTGGTGTGTCCGTCTGTGCGTACATGAATGGGTGCTTGCGTGTGTGGGTCCCTGCGTCCGTAACACTCATGATGTGGGCGCGGTATCTCCTGAACCCGTCGACGGATTTCCACCAAACTTTTGTCAGTGATGCAGTATCATGGGACGGTGAACTGATTAGGTCAGCAAAGTCAAGGAGTTAGAGGTGAAGGTCATATGAGATCGACTTAGTTTATCTTTGTGGGCACGATATCTCCTGAACTCCTGGGCGGATTTCGACCAAACTTTTATCAGTGATACAGTATGAAGGGACGATGAAATGATTAGGTCAGCAACGTCAGGTGGCTAAAGGATAAGGTTATATGGGCGCGGGTGCGATATCTCCTGAACCCCTCGACTGATTTCGACCAAACTTGTCAGTGATATAGTATGAAGGAACGATGAAATGATTAGGTCAGCAAGGTCCAGGAGGTTGTATGGCGAGTCCGTACACAAGGCATGGCGGTGACATATTGAGTGAAGTTTTGTGTCAACAGATTGGGTTCTCCTGTTTAACATATTACCCCTGATCATTCTTGTGTTATCATTTTAATATCGACGTAGTTGGTACCAATAAATTACATGAGAATATTAACGTAGAAAATGTTGAAATATACAAGTGAGGAAGATGTGTGAGAAAGGTACCTAGGACGCTTCACCTCGTCATTACTGGTTTATCTAGCAAGCTTATATTTCTGATTGTCAATTATTTCGTTTAAATATCGACATAGTTAGCATTAGTAACATACAAGGGGTTATGGATGTACAAGGTGCAGAAGAAATCGTTAAAGAAGAGGTGTTTCGAACTCCTCAGAGCCATTTAGAATTGACCCTAAAACTTACACCCCATCGATATTGTGCAACAGTAACACACACATGACTCCTTCAACCCGAGGACCTCATTTGTATTTCATTCCCGATGCCTCCAGACGATTGTGCCCAACGTAGGAGATTTTATTCCGGAAATGTTAGATATACCGTCATTAACCGCTTGACTAGACGGCCGTGAGTCGGAATTACTATTACTATTATGGTTACGGACCTTGACTTTGCTGATATTCCTGGTCTATCCTCTACATAGTATGTGAACACCAGCTTCCGGTGTATGGGCACGTGGTACGTTCCCTTAGGTTTATCCTGCCCGTACAGTGATTTCTGAATGAGTCAGGCTGGCGTGAAAACGCCAAGGGGGAAACAACAAAGCTTACTGTATAGCTGGAACAAGTTAATAGTTCCTGCCGGGAGATCCTTGGAGTAGGAAGAGTTGGTGCCTGCAGGCTTACAGGGCGGAACCTCTGTAGGTGGAGTCGTAGGGTGAGTGAGGCTATGTTCCGCCAAGGAGTCCGACTCTGGGCGTAGACTTGATAGCTTGTTCCCTGAGGTCCATCAGTTGTCCCAGGTGCCAAAAGCCTTCACGTCACTACTTCGACATTAGTGTCCACTGTCCATATTGAATACATGCGTAGGCTGTTTCCTTCATTACTGGTGTAAGTGGATTGGTGAATACTGTAAGTGATTAAATGACAAGTACAAAAAAGCAGATGAGGAAGCTACCAGGCCCTTCGGTAGTAGTAGTGGTGGTTGTTCCCTAGGCAGTCTGACCAAACAGCCCAGAGTCCCTAAGGAAGGCCACGGCCGAGACCGGGCTTTCCCACAGAGCTCTCAAGGAGTGTATATTGTGTTGTTGGCGCAGGTGATTGTGTGCAGTGCAGTCTTCCATAATGTGCTTAATAGTATGGGGTGCTGTGTTGCATCCTGGACAGGCATCAGCGACGGAGTCTTCCAGCCTCTTCTGATAACTCAAGAGGGCTGGATGATGCCCACATCTTAGCCTGGCCAGGAGGACCCTGCCCTCACGAGGGAGATAGGATTCAGAAGGGTGGATATCAGGAGGCCGTGCATGCAACTGTGTGTTGTCTTTAAGTGACTGAATGGAGCGGCGAGTGATTTGGGTATGGATATGCATCTGGAAGCTGGTCTCAGATGGGCGAGGGGGGAGAGATGACAGTATTTGTGTATGATATCATGTGCTGGATGTTGTTTTGTTGTTCTTTTGTGTGTGTGGATGTGCTGTCATGTAGTGTAGTGGATGGGGTGTGTTTGTGGAGGCTGCAGTGAGAATTTTGGTGCCTCCCCTGTCTAGATGAGCCTTGACTTTGAAGACTTTGGTTTATTGGGGTAGGTGGTCTGTGGGTGTAGTAGCTGTGCAACCGAAGATTATTTTTAGGGCCTTGTTCTGTATGGTCTGTAGAGTGTTGTAGTGTGTTTTAGTGAGGTTAGAATCCCAAGCAGGGCTTGCATAATTCATAACTGAACGTAGCGTATATATTGTTTGTATACTGTGGTGGTGGTTTCTTTGTAGCATCCAAATGTTGTATGGGCAAGTGACCTCAAGGCGTTGAGTCTTGGTGTTAATTTTTCTTTAATGTTTGTGATGTGTTGCTTAAATGACATTGATGTATTGTATGTTACACCAAGGATTGTGTGTGTGTGTGTGTGTGTGTGTGTGTGTGTGTGTGTGTGGTAGGGAAGTGTTGTTTATGGTGAGGTTGTTGAATGTGACTGTGCTCTGAAGTCCAGTTTGTGAGAAGAGCCTGTTTGTGGTGAACTATTCGTGTAGTGTGTTGAGGTAAGGTTGGAGGATGTGTGCGACTGTGTTTGCATTTTGGTGTGTACATGTAAGTAATAGGAAGCTATATGTATTTGTGGTGTGTGGGGTGTGGGGTGTGGATATGTCGTGCATGTATAGGTTAAAGAGAGTAGGGAACAAAGCAGATCCTTGGGGGACGCCATTTGTGAAGTTTCTGATGTTCGAAGACTGACCGGCAAATGTTACATGTGTCCTTCGGTTAATGCCCTTGGTGTGGTGTGGTGTGGGAGGAGGATTTTGTTTGGTCTGGTGTGAGGGTGGTGTGGTGTGGTGTGGCTTCACTAAAGTATTTAAAGTCAGTGGGAGTGAAGTAATGCATGTCCGAAAATCACTAGGAAGATACAGACGAACACAGCCGAACCTAGAGAAGCTTCCATGCGTCAAAAGAATATAGAATGAAGAAATGCAGAAAATTTAAATAAATATTGACTCTTTCATGATCGAGAACACACTGATACTCTGTTCCATCTAACGAAGGAAGATTTTATTTATCTGCAAGTTACCCATCAGAACTTACGGGTGTCAGTACTGAAATAATTAACCTCCGCATGGTTGAGACAACTCCTGTGTTCTATGGCAGCAAACACCAGACTTTACTTAACTCAGTGTGAGCCATAGGAGCCTGAGAGGGCGGAGAGACGACAGAAAATAAAGCCAAGAAAAGCAAAACATGTTCATCTGACAATATAAAGGAGGAAAAACTTGAAAATGAGAGGGAAGTGAAGGAGGAGAAAGAGGAGATGAAAATGGAAGAGAAGGGAGATAAAAGGGACTGTGAAACCAGAGAAAAATAGAGAAGCGGAAAAAAATGGAAGAAAACTATACAAGAGCTGATAAAACGATGTGAGTGGAAGAGGCGAAAATGGAGTTATGAAAATGGACAGGGAGAGAAAGATGAAAATGGAGGGAAAAAATAGATGGAGAAAGAGTGGATGAAAAATGCATGTGAAGAAATATGCGTAAAAGTGGCATAGGTGAAAATGAAGACGAGGGAGCGCATAGAAAGAATAGTAGAAGTAGAAAGAGAGAGGGGGGGGGGGTTAAGTAAAGACAAGCGTGAGTCAAGCCTTTATCCCGTATTAATGAATGGAGACAAATCGTTTTCCTTTCTTATGGAACAATTCTCTTACCCAACCTATTTCTTCTCTGACCTCCCTCCCTCCCTCTCTCCTTCCCTCTTTCCTTGCACCATCTCATTCTCTTTGTAATTCACACACATTTTCTCTCTGCAACTGATTCTTGCTTTCATATTTTGCTATTTACCCCATGCTTTCATTTAGTACTTCGGGGATAATACACCCGGGTTTCTGCTCCACTGTTTCTCCATTCACTCCATCCTCTTCCCTCTTATTGGCTTTATCTTTTTTTCTTTTTTTTTTTATCTTTTCTCTCTTTTCACAGTCTTTAAAGCAAATAGTCTGATGGCATCTGGGTTTTATTGTTCCTGCTATGGCCTGACGATTTTGTTTAGCATGGGAGAACCGGCTGGCACTGTAAGGAAGAATGAAGACTAACCCCTTCAGTGCGAAAACCATAACACCCAGAATTCAGTACTTACTCTCAGCTGAGTAATATCGTCAGGGAATAGATTACTAGACTTGTTCCGACCTTACGAGGGTTGATAGTAAAAGTATTCTCTGGCTGGTATTCTCGTTGGTTGAGGAAGTTCCCTAACACCTTCCCAACCGATTTATTTACTCATTACTCTTTAATGTCTTACTCTTTGTTATTTATATTTCAGCACCACCATTTTCAGCATGTTATAAATTTATATTAACCTATCCAAAAATAAATCGGTAAGGAGGAGGTGCTAGGGAGCGTTCTTAACCGATGGGAATACGGACCTCTGAGTCTTGTGTACTCAGCTAAATAAAACTGTTTGATGTAAATTTCAATAAAACTCATACGAGACCACAAGCGGGTTAAGGTGAAAAATATATATATATATATATATATATATATATATAGGTAATATATATATATATATATATATATATATATATATATATATATATATATATATATATATATATATATATATATAGCCTGTATATATCGTCAGGAGAGAGCAGAAATAACACAATTAAAGTCATTAAAACAAATTACGTTCTCGGACTATCTTTTTTTTCGTCTCCTATTTTTTCTTTACACCTTCCATTGTCGTCTGTATCCTCTTTCTCGCTTTTATTTTCGTTTCCTCTCTCTCTTTTGGTCTTTCGACTTTGTTTCTTCATCCCTTGTTCCTCCTCGTCCTCCTTCTTTTCTCTGCTTTTCCGTTGTTCTTGTTAAATATAATGCTCGTATTTTCCATTTCTCATACACCATCCTTCTGTCTTCCTCCTCCTCTTTTGTCTTTTCCACATTATCTCAGTCTCTTCTATCCATTCATCTCGTCCTCTTCCTTCCCCTCGCTACTTTCTCCACACTTCCTCCGTTTATGTTATCTTTGTTCTTTGTCTTCTGTCTGTTCTTTCCTTCTCCCTTCTCGTTTGTTTTTTCTTACCTGCCCTGGATGCATTCTCCTCCTCCTCCTCCTCCTCCTCCTCCTCCTCCTCCTCCCGCTCCCAGCAACCGAAGACCAGTTGGCTTCTCTGGACATTAAGAAGTAAACTGATATAAATGGTCTGTGTGTGTGTGTGTGTGTGTGTGTGTGTGTGTGTGTGTGTGTGTGTGTGTGTGTGTTCACATTATATCTCATGAAGGGATTGTGCTATCAATATGAAACCCTCAGGGTATTAAGATATGAACAAAATCTTGGACTAGTTCGAAAATTGGCACTGGGGTCAAGGTCAGGATCATTAAAATGGCTGCCAAAGTTCAACTAGTTTTTATCGCCCCTCTTTAGCACCATCATATCTCATGAACGGCTTGAGCTAACAGCATATATCAAGATATGGCCAAAATCTTGGACCTCGCCAACAGCATATTCTGGCGGGCGATTAGCATTCTGCTCTTGAATGCTTTTCTTTCATTAGATGATTGCTTTTAACCCCGTCACTGCATAATATTTTCTCCAGCGATAACACAATTGTCTGTAAGAAGTAAAGAAAAATTGTGGCATCGGATTGAAGGGGTTTGTTTTATTCTCGCATTTTCCAGACGATTGTACTCACTAGCTGTGTTCTGCACCTTGAATAATTGCATTACTCCTTGAGCCGGTGCCGGAGAGGGACGCCTTCATGTGGTGGCACCGATACAGCCAGGCTGTTGACTTGCCCGGTTATTACAAATGCCCTCCAACAACTTCGCCATCCTCTGAAGGAGGATGGTTGACTGCAGGTGGAGGGCAGCTTAAACCTACAGTCCACTGAGTTCAGGTTTCAGATGAGCCTGGGATTCCAGCCACTACTATTATTTACTCACTTTCAAACACCAGATAATAACGTTGCTAAATAAAATACTTCAGTAGTTGTCGAGTAGTCTCTGACACATTTTCTTGTGGGACAATAATGATTGTGCACCTTTCATGTGCTGTACAGATTGTTCAACACCATGAAGGATAGAAAATCACTGCAATCATTCCCTCTTGTCCTTTCTTCCTCCTCTGTTGTCACGGGGTTTTTAAGGGTATGCGATATTAAAGAATAATATTAAATAATACTTGAGAAGAGGGCAAAGAATGACTTGCGAAAATCAAGCAATGTTTACTTTGTGCCGGCTTACTTCGCCGATTCTCTAAGGAAGAGAATTTATAAACTTTCTCAACAGTACACAACAGAGACTAATTATTCACACGTGCTGTTTATTAGTACTGTTGGCCTCTGGAGAAAGTGACTTCACCCCTGACAATCAATAACTAATGCTATTAATGATAAACAGGTTCTTGCTGGTGCAGTTAACTTCTGGTTGCACAATGGATTTTAAGCTTAATACAGAAGGACTGGCATTGTAATGCCACAAGTCAAAACATGGGAGAGTCATGTAAGTTAAGGCTTTAGTACGTAAGTTATACATATTGGAAAGTCATGTAAGTTAAGACTTTAGTACGTAAGCTATACATTTGTATTTACCCTAATCCATTCTAGGCTTAAGATATAGAAACATGCTTGTACCTAGTAGTTAATACATGTCCTTTTTATTATTATTACTGTAGCTGTAAGATCATAAATCTCATCTATGCTGTACTAGTCCTTAAGAATATTTGTACATGTTGTAGGTGAATTTTGCTGGGAGCATACGTGGGGTATTTGAGTGGCGTATCGTCTGTACTCATTTTCTATTAAATCAGATCTGATGTAATCATAGTAAAATCATAATGTTGTCGATTAACATGCTTATAGAAGAAATAATATCATATAGAGGGGGGAAAGCCGTGAAAAGTTTTAGTTAGCTAGTGCCCGAGGACATGACGTAATGGTTGGGTAATATATTCCTCCGCCGAGAGGATGCTAGCGACCGCTGTTGATTCAATTTACGACTCTTTGTGTGAAATAATTAGAATAACTAAATTTTCCCTGTCAGATTGAGAGTAAAGAAAATTAATATCTATATCCGTTCAGAATCAGAAGTATAGAGTTGTGGCTATCATATGGGGGTGAAGCAAAAGTACCCTACACGTCATCCAAATCGCTTAATGTCCTACGTGGTAGCGGGGCAGGGGGGGGGGGTATCAGCCAGCTCCTGACTCACTTTCAAATTTGCCCTTGCACTATGTGCAGGTGAGTTTCATTACTCTGCTTTCTTCCTTTCCACCTTGTTCATACTGGCGTTGTAAAAGTTCAGAGATATTATGTGTGCCGTTGTGACCTAAGTTGTAATGTTACTGAATCTCAAATTTGCCCTTGCACCATGCACAGTGATGCTGTAAGAACGCCACGTCAAAAACTCCCCCTCTAACCGCCATATTGTAACTGCCCTAGGAAAAATTCGTTAGGATTTAAATTGTACACTCACCATTTACATCAAAATAGTGAATAATTCTTTGATTATGTAATAGATCAGGGAAGTAGCTTGTGAAAGGAGAATAGTCGTGATTTTATTTTCTACGGGTACATAATGTATAGGGGTGAACTCGGAGAGCACTCTGTCCCCAAGGCAAATTCCCTAGCCTGATGGGCTCGGAGAAAGCCTATATGCCCACGAGTGTACTGTATGTGGCGAACCTTTTTATGTTAAGTATCACTGATGTTGGGGAGGAGTGAGATCTAAAGAGTAATATCATTTGAGGGTTAACTGAAGTATATGTGCTTGTATAAAATTCGTTATGGAGAAAATTCGGTGAACTGTGAATAAATAAAATGTGATTAAATGAGTAAAAAAATCTAGAGTTCTCTCAAAAAGTAAAGTTTAATTTCTTAGAGAAAAAGATCAATTGAAGTTGTCATTTATTAGTAAATTGAATAGTATGATGTAATATGATTTAAGGAAAGGAGAGATATTAGTAAATTCATCATTTTGAAAAGTTTATTGAGTTTCACTGTCATTCCTCTCTATCTCTCAAATCATGTATAACTTCTCATAACCCTCGTGCCTTGGTGAGAATTGTTTTCGACCCCTGTGCTGAATCGGTTTTGGGAGTATAAAGTATTGTTATTGCATTGTCACGCTGCCCGAAGTTGTTACTGTTGCGCTACCTAAAAATTCTCTTACTGTTACGCTACCTAAAAAATTCTTTTATTGTTACGCTACTTATGATCAAGCTACCAAATTTCTTTCCTATTAGTAATTATTCAAAACGGCCAATTTTCCTTGTGTGTGATATTTGATAGAGTTGAGTTAATTTTGAGTAATCTCGGATCCCAGCCGATTCCACAGTTAGTCCAACATCAGGATAAGGGTCGAATGAACCCTAGAGATATAATTGTGGTGCTCGTTGTAAGTCAGCCTCAAACAACAACATCCAATAGAAAGGATCGGGCATCGCAGCATAAGTACCAGTTGTGAATAATGCAAAGCATTTATGCAAACTAGGAGCTATAACTAAAATAAGCTTAATGGAGAAATTAAACACTAATTTACATTACATTAAGCTAAAGAAAAAGAACTGTTAAATTTATTGATTACAATGAAATAAATTTACGTTACATGTTTCAAATGTTTTCAAAATAAGAACACACTCGCTCACTCAAAAGCTAAACTCTTAAACCTAGGAAAACGAAAAGAAATACTGGTCAGAGAGTGGACTAAGTGGATGACTGGGCGTCGTTGCTGAGGAAGGACGCCGCACACGCAGAGCCTCTCGCTGATTCACGCTAGGTGGGGATCAGGAACTCGCTGTACACACGCTGCTCCAAGCTGGGCCAACGACCTAGTCCCACAGCATTCTAATCATGACTGAGTTCAAATCAGTCAGCGGAGCAAAACACGCCCATAACAAATCACTCAGCGGAGGTGCTAATGTCGCGCACAAAGACGATCACTTATGAAACAGTGAAAAATGGTTCTGAAAACACTCCCAATCGGGTGAATACGTGGCGGTTGGCTGAGTGATACATACTGGGATTCCACTGGAATTCACAGTTTCCCACCAAAGTTTAATGTTACGAGTTTGTTTAGATATATGATCTCTCCAACTCGTGACATTACGCCCCATCAAAATGAATTTTTTTCTCAGGAAAAAAATGTCAAAATACATATAAATCCTAAATCAGTCACACAAGATTCACACTGTGGTGTGTGTGTGTGTGCTATCCTGCTACAGGAGAAAGTCATAGTCGCCAGTGAGTGAAAAAACCTCGTATTTACGTTAATAGAGGCAAGCCTGAGGGAAAAACTCCGTGACGACAGTGAAAAATCCTGTACTCAGCTCAAACTGAGCGAAAAGTTCGCCTCATTTACATTGACAACTAATTGTTATGTAGCGTGATGTATGTAATACACAGCGTAACTGTACCTACGTGTAAAATATGTACTACAAATTTATAGTAAATAATGACGACGAGGCAGAAGAGAAGAGGCAGCAGCATGCGTCAGGGACGATCAGTTGTTCTGCATGGCAATACTGCACCCGCCAACTGCACCTGCGAAAGGAATCAAGGTGGAGTATCAAAAGTGTCATTTCTCTCTCTCTGCCTAGCAATCAGCACTTATGTTAAAATTAACCAGGACACGTAGTCTTTGGATTTACAAATCTCTTGGAACCCTTGTAGTTTACTGGTTAACGCTTATTAACTAGGAAACGTGCCAGTTCTTGATTTCACAAATTTCTTATAACAAGCAGTTTACTAGTTAACCTAACGATATTAACCAGGAAACGTGCCAGTTCTTGAATTCACAAATTTCTTAGAACAAGCAGTTTACTGGTTAACCTAACACTACACTTACGATTAATGACAGGAAGCTGAGAATCCTTACGCAATCTTGGGCAGGTCACGTTTTAACACCCACCATGGGTGTGAACACTCTTGTGGATAATGTGCATTCTCCGGGAATCCTGAGAGAGGCCCACAGCTCGAGACGTTCCACAAGGTAATTCATACACAGCCTCGGACTGTCTCTGCGGGGTTCTCAAACTTCACTCTATGTACAGGCCCTGGACATACTGTGTCCTGTGGGGCCAATGGGTGAGATGTCAGGTCTGCACCCACATCACCACTGCCCTGTCTCAACTGCTTGAGAGATTATGGGTGTGGGTTCAAATGGCACAGGAAGAACATGTCCATGATTAGTGGTATGTGGATACACATTGCAGGAACGCACAAAACTATCTGTCTCATCCCATCCCTGGCCAGCGGATATGGCCCTGGGTCTTCCTTTTGCCCATGTGACATCCTTAGGCTGAACAATGACCCCATTCTAACACTGCTTGGTGGTACTTGGCGGGAACGACAAACTGCAGTCGAACCTTGCCCTGGGGTGTTCGTGATTCACGGTAGAGCCGTCCTTGTTTACGAAGGAACTTGGCTTGACCTCCCCTTGAATACTTTATCACTCTACCCTTTTGTTTCTTTCGCACAGCAGCAGGTGTCAGGTCAGAATATTGTTCTTGAACAACAAGTTGGCTGCACATCAGATCTTGCGGCAATTCAGTGGTCACCGGGGTGACACAGTTTGGAGCCTCAGCCCTGGCTCGTGTTACTGCAGCCGAAGTCTGAGTAGGATCATCTTCAGTGCAACTATCCTTGGCACCGGGAATATTGCCTATGATAAGGTCAAATAAAGGTTCTGGCATGACAACTGCGAGTGTCGTACCAGTGTAAAATGGAGATGCCACCTGGATATGTGCCTCGGGGAACAATCTCACTGATCTATCAATAAGGTTAGCTTGGATCTGTCGACCTGTGTACTCAGGCCGAACTAGACTCTGCTTGACAGAACAACCTGAGGACCCATTGTCTCTCATGACCTTCACAGGAATGTCTCCCACAAACCCTGGCTGAACAAGGAAGGCACTGTCACCTGTGGGAGGGCCTGTGGAGGAAGCAGCTAGCCACCGATTAGGCTGCTGAATAAATGATGCGGCAAACATGGTGCCCTGAGAATTAGATACCTGAGGGGTCGTACTTACTGCCTGGGGAGATGGAGCATTGGCCATCTGTGGAGGGGGGTTCACTGTCGCTGAGGGACTAGTGAACTATGGGGAAGTACCCGTACTGCCAGGGACGACACCACTGTGCTGCTGCAGAGGAACAAAGGCTGCGTTCGCCTCCTGCCTCCTATTCACTTGAGCTGGTGCTGAAAAGGACAGTCCTGACGGTCGGTTGCGTGGCTGATACTGCTGCTGGTTAGGGTTCTGCTTGTCATACCTTTTCCACTCAGGCTTCTGAGTGTTTTGCCCCTGGTCCTTCCTCTGCGGTTTTGGACCTTGGTCATTATTCTGAGAACGGCCTTGTTGCTGGGGTTCAGTCTGAGACGGTTTCCCAGATTTATCAGGTTTCCTGTTCCAGGTATGCTGCTTGCGAGTTTGATACCCATATGCAGTGAAGAATGCGTCAGCCTTCTCCACCATTTGGCTGGCAACTCTTACCTGGCAGATCTTAAGCTGAGCCATAAGTTCAGTAGGCCACGACTTTTCTAGCTGCGTGTGCAGCATAAGGTCAACTATCCCCTCACGCCTGGAAGGAGTTTCATCTTTCTCCATCCACTCATCTAAGTAAGCAGCAAGCCGGTCAAGAAACTGAACGGCAGTCTCCTTCTCCTGTAAACGCGCCCTCATGAACTGACTCTTGGCGTTGTCAACTATGAGACCGCACACTTCAACGAGTGCGGCCTTCATCATCTCATACGTGAGATTGTCTCCATGAATTCTGTGGAGAATATCGAGGGCAGGGCCCTCAAACAGGCTGAGAAACTGAAGCCGCTTAGCTGCATCATTCAGCTGGTACAGTTGAGCCATGTCTTCAAAACGAGCTATGTATGGCTTGATTCGCTCGCCTTCCTTGTATGGGGGAAGCCTGATGTGTGGGGTCGCCATAATATGTGCAGGGATAGCGCTCATGGAGCTTGAACCAGCTGCACTAGATGAGTCTGAAGCCAAGGAATCTCGCTTGAGCTTCAGCATTTCAATTTCATGTTTTTCGCATGCTTCTCGCTTGGTACGTTCGTGTTCTCGTTGTTCTCGCTTGTATTCACGTTCTCTCATTGTTCTAACTCGATTTGACGTTCTCTCTCACATTGTTCTCGCTCGTATTCGCGTTGTTCTCGCTCTTGTACTAGCTCGAGTTCGCGTTGTTTTCGCTCGTGTTCACGTTCTCTCTCACGTTCCTCACATTGTTTTCACTCGTGTTCACATTCTCTTTTGCGTTCTTCACGAGCATCTTTCTCACGTTGTTGCTCGTAATTAAACCGTGAGAGGACATAGTTCTGAATTTTTGGGGGGTTGCTAAGCCCCATATCTCTAGCTTCCTGTACATAGACGTTGGCAGCCATGATGCTAACTCAGTCTAAGTGAACTAGCAACTCAGTACTGACTGCAATTTTGCAGAGAAAAATGCCAATAATCGAGAATAAAGAATATAGGCACAGGTTAGTGGTGACCAGTTTTATGTAATTAAACTGGTAAAGAAAGAAAATTAAACAGACAACTGACTGTGAAAACTATTACGTAAATCAATAGAACTGAATCAATAATCACCAGTAAGATAGTGCCTATAGACTTTAATGATAAATACCTAAGTATGAGTGAGTATTATCACGTGAATAGCTTTAGAGCTAGGAGTTAATATCCTGGAATGAGGTCGCCAAATGTCATGGGGTTTTTAAGGGTATGCAATATTAAAGAATAATATTAAATAATACTTCAGAACAGGACAAAGAATTGACGTGAAAATCAAGCAATGATTACTTTATGCTGGCTTACTTCGCCGATTCTCTAAGGACGAGAATTTATAAACTCTCAACAGTACACAGCAGAGACTAATTATTCACATGTGCTGTTTATTAGTACTGTTGGCCTCTGGAGAAAGTGACTCCACCCCTGACAATCAATAACTAATGCTATTAATGATAAACAGGTTCTTGCTGGTGCAATTAACTCCTGGTTGCACAACGGATTTTAAGCTTATTACAAAAGGACTGGCCTAAGTACCAGTTGTGAATAATGTAAAGCGTTTATGCAAACTAGGAGCTATAACTAAAATAAGCTTAATGGAGAAATAAAACACAAATTTACATTACATTAAGCTCAAGAAAAAGAACTTAAATTTATTGATTACAATGAAATAAATTTACGTTACATGTTTCAAATGATTTCAGAATAAGGAAAACACACACTCTCGCTCACTCAAAAGCTAAACTCTTAAACCTAGGAAAACGAAAAGAAATACTGGTCAGAGAGTGGACTAAGCACATTACTGGGCGTCGTTACTGAGGAAGGACGCTGCACACGCTGAGCCTTTCGCCGATTCACGCTAGGTGGGGATCAGGAACTCGTTGTACACACGCTGCTCCAAGCTGGGCCAACGACCTAGTCCAACGGCGCTCTAATCATGACTGAGTTCAAATCGTGAGAGAGAGGCGAGTGTCGAGCCGCACTTGCTAACGGCTAGAATGAGCGAAACACGCCCATAACAAATCACTCAGCAGAGGTGCTAACGTCGCGCACAAAGACGATCACTTATGAAACAGTGAAAAGGTTCTGAAAACACTCCCGATCGGGTGAATAAGTGACGATTGACTGAGTGATACATACTGGGATTCCACTAGAATTCGCGGTTTCCCACCAAAGTTTAATGTTACGAGTTTGTTTAGATATATGTTCGCACCAACCCGAGACATCTATAGAATTTTCCCTTTTCTCTTCGCACTTTCCTCTGTCCTGTCTTGAAATGTTTCTTCATACCCTTCCCCCTCACCTCCTTCTTCCATTATTTCCTACTCCTGTTCCACATCCTAGTGCCTCGCAATTACTCGCATACCCCTCTCTCCTCCTTCTCCTGCCTTTCAATTCCTCTTCCTCCTCCTCTGTCTTCTTCCTCTCACCTGCTCTTCCCTTCCTACTCTTGCTGTTTGTCGCTCTCTTTCCGTTCTTACCGCTTCTCACCTTCCCTTCCCCTCTTCTCTTCTCATCTTCCCTTCCCTCTCTCCTCTTCTCACCTTCCTTTTCCTTCTCTTCTCATCTCACCTTCCCTTCCCCTCACTCCTCTTCGTCTCACCTCCTCTTCGTCTCACCTCATCCTCTTTCTCTTCGTCTCCCCCTTCCTCTCTCTCTCTGTCTCACCTCCTCTTCCTTTCTCTTCGTCCCACCTTCTCTTCCTCTCACTTTTCCCCCCACTCCTTCCAACCAATTAAACATTTCCCCTCCTTCTCTCGTCATCGTATCACTTCCTCATCCCTTCTCTCGACTTCCTGTCTTTCAATAACTCCCATTTTCTGAGAACCAGAGGAGGGTTTCAACGGAGGCGAAAACTCTCAGCTTGTTCCCTGACTTCCGCCATGTTGAGATATTACTGACAGGACGCAGGACACAGGGGACGCGGCGGAACAGGTTGAGTGAAAGGGAGTTTAGTATAGAATTTTGGAAGAATAGCCTACCTGTATATTAGCAGTTGTATTTTTTTTTTCTATATATGTCGTTTGGTAACATTGTATATCTGTCTGTGGCTCTCTCTGTGTATGTCTGTCCGTCTTTCTTCGGTGACATGGAGGTAGAGGTTCAGTATGAGAATAAAATATTGAATAAGAATTGGAAAAGAACAGAGAGGAATCATTTGTAAGTGCATGATACATCACGAAGATTGCTTCTTTTACGTCGGTACGTAGATTTACTTGTTTTTGAAGCTAATATGAAACAAACCGCAGAATGAATAGGTTAAACTCCTTCGAATCGAACTTGTGTCGCATTCTTACCGCTTTCCTTGCCATATAAACACATGCCTGTATTGGAAGGGTTGTTTGGATGTTGATTGGCTTTGCGCCCGTCTTTTGGTGGTTACACGCTCGTCTTCCAACACTTGTTGGACTATAAGATCATTTTGAAGGCCTTAATAAAAAAAGGTCTGATAAAGGTTGCTGTAGTTACCAATCCCAGGTTCTACATACTTACTGCTTTAAGGTCAGTCAAGTCAGATATAAAGTCGTGTGAGTGTGACGAAGAGCGCTGGCATAAAGTAGAACAAGAAGCAGCTGACGGGATAAAACATTAGTTTCTCCTTTCGGGAAGTATAATTATTATTTTTTAAGCATATCAAAGTGTTTGGGAGAACAGTTTGCGTTTCCTTTTTTTTTTTTTTTTTTTTTTTTTACGAGAAACGAGTCCTTCGCGGTTTAAGCATATATATATATATATATATATATATATATATATATATATATATATATATATATATTTTGTATATGTCTGTCTGTCTGTCTGTATCAGTCTGTGCTATCTATCTGTCTATATCGGTATCTCTTTGTCTGTATAACTATCTGTAGGTCAGTCTCGAGATTTAGAAAAAGTATCAGATGAAAATTAGATAGAATAAGATATGGAAAGAAATTTGTGGTTAGTGTCTCACTGTATATTTGTCTGCCTGTCTATATATCTGTACATATATCTGTCTTTCTGCCTATCTATCTGTCTGTCTTTCTTATCCGTTTATCTGTCATTACATCTGTCTGTCTACCTGTTAGTCTGTCAGTCCTATGCAGCTTGTCTATCTATATTTGTCTTGTCAGCCAGTCTTATGTAACTTATTTGTGTCTGTGTATTTGGGGGCTTATAGAAGGACTTAAATCTCGACCAGATGTACAACACGATTTGGACTGAATATAAAATGAGAGCCTCTACCTTTATTATTTATCTGTGTACCAATTTATCTCTTGCATTGTCTGCCAATCCGTCGGTCTGCCTGTCTGTGTCTCTCTGTCTGTCTGGTTATATAAACTGTTGGGGCACGAATCCCAAGTAATGAAAAAGATTGGGTAGAATATAATACGAATCCTGAAAGTGAAATGTCAAGTTCGAACATTGTGTACTATGAAAAGATGGAATTCTGCCTATTTATCTAACTCTCTGGCCGTCTGTCTGTCCAGTAGCTATCAGCATTTGGCTGTCCTACCCGTCTAATTAGAGCTTGTCTATATATGTGTAGCCTCTTTATTGTTCTAAGGGCAGTACTATAAAAGCCCAGAGTTTAGGCGGTCCAACGGGGACGTTCAGTCGTCAGACGTTCCTGAGCGTCAGTCATCCTTACTGTAAAAAATCTGGACCGTCAGTCTTGGCGAAACCCAGTTCTGGCGTTCGAATGCCACAACAGTCGCTAGATTGGGCGAGAATGCGCTGCATGAGCACTAAAAGCGCGCAGATTTTGAATGTTTCTTCTGTTTAATAAACCAGACACTTCGCTAACCCATTCTAAATTGTTACTTCTACGTACGAAAAAAGTATATATGATGGTAGAATGCATAAAGAGGATGCATTTATAAGCAAGATAGTGTGATGTATAGCCTAGACTGAATTGTGATTTATCTTCCTTTTGCAGTTAATTGCATGTAATTAATTATTGAGATTATCCAAACTTGTTTTCATTCGAGCAAAGTGAATGTATTATTGCATTCTTCATAGATTTCCATGTTGTTCCTGGCGAGCTCACCAGTCATGAATTATACAGCAGTTTATCCAGGTTATGTGCACTTTCACTCATGCAGCGGTACAGCATGTGTTCCTAAATTTATATTGCAAAATGGAAATACAGGGTTACTGGAGAATTATTTTTAGCATGGAGACTAATTTACTTCTTTACAAAGCTGGTTGAATGGTGACATTCATTGCAGCACCAACACAAGAGGGATGCAGTAACACTCCATTCTTATTCAGCTGCTTCTTTCCACACCTGTCATCCACCCATGACCAGCAGACCATATTGGAAAATATAGGTTTAAGATGTGTCTACTGTAACAGTTGTTCTTTCAATTTCTGTATATCTAGCTATACTTTTTTCCCTACATTGTTGTCACCTTCCCTGTTTGAGGTATTACTGGTAAATTTCCAGTTTAGCTCAGTAATTATACTACTCTGAGATTCACATTCTTTATCATTACCTTTCCCTTCACGCAGTATGCAATGATTTCCTAAGTTACATGGTATATACAGTAGCTAATTATTTCTGTCCCAGTCTGCTAGACAAGCTTTCCTTTTTATGTCCCAGAAATCATTCCACTTCAATAGTACTTTCATCCAGTTCTGTTTTTTTATATCTTCAGAGTGTTTACTGTTCAGTTTTCCTAGCTTTCTCCTACTTTGGTCATATGCTTGATGTTTGTCTCCTTCACTAAATATTAATCTCATTACTTCCTGTTTGTTAATCAGTGCTTAACTGCACCTTTCATGCTTTTGTATAACCCTTCCACCCTAACCAATATTCCATGACTTTTCTACACCTATCTACTCTTCCATTACAATAACTGTCATTTTTATCCAATTACTGTAACTAGTTTTTATATTATATATGCATGGAACAGGCCATTTCCTCAGGCCTGTAGCTATTTGTAAGAACAGCTCTTGGGATAGAAAGATGCCCTTTTTTTTTTTTTTGTAATGCGCATGAAAAAATCAGCATTTACTAACAAGTTTTGCTTTAAAGCCAACACACCTATGCTCAAATCTGAGTGCTTGATTGAAACAGGCAATATTTCAGCCAACATCCTAACCAACCAATTCACTCATACCGGTATCTGGTAACCTTACCCAACTATCTTAACTACATCAGCTTATCAATTTATTTTGGTGCAAAAACGAATCACATTTTTCAAGAAAGAACTTAAGTGATTGCACATACTTATCGGTACTGATGAAAAATTTGTGTCTTTTATTATCAATTTCTGAAGCTTAACTGTAAGTGAACTAAAACAGGTGAAAAATACAAACCAAACTAACCATGTACCAACGCTGACCAAACTCTGACATGTCTAGTTTCTGCCATGGGTATTATTTTACTTTAATCCCACCCGGTCGCTGGAAAATGTGACTTATCTCTATATGTCGGGTGTATTGAGTACATCATTTTCTTCTCAGTAAACATCCGTCGCAAATAAATACTTTCCGAGATAAATGTTATTTTTCTTAATTATTTGGGATGAATGTCGCGCCATATTTGCTGGTGCGGGCACGTTCACTCGGTCTAAGTCGGCTGGACTCGAGTGTACTTGGCTGGTAATTTCGTATATGTGAGCTTTAAAAACAGCCAATCAGACGTCGCAAAGGAAGAGGGACTTTTGAAACCAGCCAATCACAACAGTCGTAAGTAAAACCAGCCAATCAGCTTGAAGTATTTGTGGGTGACGCAAGTAATTTGGAAAGTCAGTCACCATCATGGCCTCCGGTGCAGAAGAACGTGTTGTCGATTTCAAAGCTTGTATCGGGAATAAGACGGACTACTGGCAGATTATCAAGGACTATCACAGTAATAACGAAACATCAATTGAACTACTAAGAAAACACGGGGTTTTGCAAAGTGCAGTGCAGTGTAAAGAGTGTGATTTGCTCTGCAAATATCGGGAAGACAGACATCAGTGGTACTGTGGCCGGTGGAAAAAAAAAAATGAGTAAGGGGAAGGTGCAGTGCAAATTCACCGTTTCTGATCTCTAGGTAAGCATTCCCCTAGGATAGGTTAGGTTAGGTTAGGTTAATGTAATGGGGGGTCTGGGGGGCGAAGCCCCCCAGTTAGGAAACACGGTCAGGGCTGGGGGGTCTGGGGGGCAAAGCCCCCCAGTTAGGAAACACGAACTCAAGGAGCTGAAAATTATATTTTTCCGAAGGATTTTAGTGTTTTTCGTTTGATTTGGATACCAGTTCCAGTCGGAAATCACTCGATTTTCCGTGTTTCCCCCACCCAAAACCACGCTTTCCCACAGGTCCCCCATTATTCTTTCTCAGGAGTTTCAGAATGCAATGTTTTAGTGTTATTCATGTGATTCTGGTGGTCATTTTCAGTGAAAATTACTCGTTTTCGTCGTATTCCCCCAATAACCTTGGTACAGTGGGGGGAGGGGTTACGGAAAACGAGTGATTTGCGACAGAAATGACTATCAGATTCACATGAGAAACACTATAAAACATTGCATTCTGAAACTCTTGAGAAAATATGGCAGGGTGGGACTAAAGTAAAAATTTACCCTGCCAAGTAATATAACATTGTATATTCACATCTTACACGTCATTTATTCATGACTTTTCATAGGCAAGAAGTGTCACACAACGATGTTGTTGGACTAGAGGCAAAAGCTTACTGGCTTGCTCTCAAATGTGCTAACTAAAGCACTGAGCTGGCTAGCACACAAACTTTCAAACAGTTGCCGTTTCAAAAATCTATTCAGAAAGCACACAGGTCGTCTGAAATAAACTAGAAAGCATAATTTAATATACTAACTCAATATTACGCGCCATGTCGCTACCATAGAAGTTTTTGTTTACTCGTATTCGTTACGGAAGCGTTTAGTCTTGTAAAATCTTATGAACAGCCTTGTATTTCTTATATATTTTAGCCTGCTAGGGAAAATTTGATTTCTGAATTATTCAGTTTTTATAAATGGAAAAACCGGTTATCATTTTTAAGAATATTTAAATTTGTTATACGAAAGGGGGGTCTCGTGTGGCGTTTATCATCCTGTGACATTCCAGTACTATTTTACGCCATAACCAGGTGACGAACGCCTGGCGTGAACAGTAAATCTATTTATGGTACGAAAAACAGGAACGTCAGATGCTCACATTCGTCAGTACTGGCGTTTAGTGTTTATAGTACGGCCTTAAGTGTGTGTGATTGCCAGCCTGTGTTTATTTGGTTATTAATTTGAGGTATATGTTTATACTGTATATATGTAGTTTATGTATGGCAGTCTCTATCTGTCCTATCTGTATATCTATCTGCCTACCTTTTTTTCTGCTTTTCAACGAATGCACCTCCTTTTTGGTTTTTCTTGTATTTCTCTTCCGTCCTTCTCTTTTCCTCACACATTTTAATTAGATCTGTAGTGCTGTTATTCACTTCAGATATATGAATTTCCTCACTACTTCAATGTACTTTGTCATTCCTCTTTCTGTGTTCTCTTTTTCTCTTACTTTTTCCTCCTCTCCTCCAGTCTCTACGTGGCACCTTTTCTCCTTTCATATTGGTTATAGTTCCCTTCACCCTTTTCCTCTTGTCTTTTTCTTGTCCTTAGTCTCCTTTTTTAGTCCATTTGCTAACGAGTAAAGAGATTAATGAGATAATGTTGTGTTTAGCCAGTCATCACCAACCCGACAACTGCATCTTCGCCTCGATAAAAAAACAAAAAAACAAAAAACTGAGTATAGGTGAGCGCTACTTTTCCAGGCAAGCCAGCTTATCCGGCCGCGACGCGAACTCACGACTCCTCGGTATCGAGTCAGGCGTTCTGCCATTGAGCCGCCATGCTGAATAAAATTGTCTGGTATTAGTCGCAAGACTGCTAGAGTTGTACCTCCCTTAATGGGATTAATATTGATGGTATTAACACTCAGCCTCCTCATATCCACCCTCAACTGAGGAGAAAATAAAAATGCGTTTTGCGTTAGCGGGGACAAAAAACTACAATTGTTCAAACCGTGAGTGAGAAGATTATTAGCCTTGTACACACACACACACACACACACACACACACACACACACACACACACACTTTCATTTTTCGCGGTTTTTCCGTGTTTTTCTTTTTCTCTTATATTCTTTTCCATTTCTCTTTCCTTGTGTATCACACACTTCCTCAGTTAAATCTTAAGTTACTTAATGGCTTCCTAGTTATCTCCAATGTTTACTCCCTTTCTTCTTTCCCTTTGTTCCTTCTTTCCACTTTTTATATCACTTTTATTCACCTTTGTCTTCCCTGTTATTTGTCACTTTTAGTCCTTTCTTTTTTGCTGCTGCCCCTTTCACTTTCATTACCACCTTTCCTCACTTCCAGGTGTCTCTCTCTCTCTCTCTCTCTCTCTCTCTCTCCTCCATCTCTCCCTCCAATTTTTTTTTCCTCCACTCATTATATTACTACTTTATCCTCTTTTCTTCGTCTTACCCTCCCTTTTACAGTAAATTCTCTTCCTGTGTCTCCACCCCTCCCTTCTTCCATCCTTGGTATGACCCTTCTTTGCTGCCTGTCTTCCATCTTTTTCACCACCTCTCTTCGTCTTTTCCTCTTTCCTTCCCATTCTTTCATCAGCCGTAGATAATCCTTCTCTCCTTCAATCCTTTTATATCGTTTCCTCCCGCCCCACACTTGCTTATTCCTACAGTAACCCACCTTTTCCTCCTTCCCTCCCTCCCTGGTTTCTTTCTTCCCTCCCTCCCAGGTTTCTTCCTTCCTTCCCTCCCTGGTTACTTCCTTCCCTCCCTCCCTGGTTTCTTCCTTCCCTCCCTCCCTGGTTTCTTCCTTCCCTCCCTCCCAGGTTTCTTCCTTCCCTCCCTCCCTGGTTTCTTCCTTCCCTCCCTCCCTGGTTTCATCCTTACCTTCCTCCTTGGTTTCTTCCATGTCAGCCACTCCTTTCACTTGTTTTTGTAGTGACTCCCTTCCACCCTAGCTTAAATATCTCCACTTCTCCCCATCCATCCATCCCAATTCCTCTTATAATGCTCCTCCATTCGTTTCCTTCCTCTGCCTTTCCTTTCTCCCTCCACTTAAATCGCACCTCTCTGGTGTGTTCCTGTTTGTGACGACAGAAGATTACCCATTTTTTTTTTTTTTTTTTTTTTTTTAATGTTCTCCAGTACAAACTTGTTCATGCTCTAGACACAGATTGACAGCGGAGGAAAGGATGACAGTGGCCAGTTGAGAGAGAGAGAGAGAGAGAGAGAGATGGATTTGATATTTTTTGCTTGGAATAATTGCTTACATCATATAGCAAAGTGTACATGTTTATTAGTAGTACCAAAGATATTAAGAAAGATTTACATAACTCCTTGTACTTGGAGGGAATGTGTTGTTTATAAAATTTGTTTAAATATAGATAGAAACATGTATAAGTATAGACAGCTGCGGTGATGCTTGTGGTGATAATTGTTGTGGTGGTGCTGTTGTCGTGATTGTTGTGCTTGTGGTGATGGTGACTTGTTGTGGTGGTGGTGGTGGCGAGGGGATTATGGTGTTGGAGGAGACGGTTGTAATTGTGGTTATTGCTGTAGTTTTTTGTGGTCTTTGTTGATACTGATGTTTTTATTGTTGTGGTGGTTGGAATACTAGTAGTAGTAGTTTTTGGTCGTGGCTGAAGTTACTTGGGACTTTAGTGAAGGGTATGGTAGTTGGGCGGTGTGATGATGGTAATGGAAATGGTGGTTATGGTCATGGTTTTGTGTGTGTGTGTGTGTGTGAAGAAAATAGTGTGTGTGTGGGGGGGGGGAGCTGGTCACGGTGGAAGGAACCAATGAATGTATCATCATGGGTACCAGCACTCCCATTGGTTAACTAGGGTAGTGGGCAGAGCTTAGAGCAGCAGCGTCACAAGTTTGCCGTCTCCTGTTGGCCAAGAACTTAGTGGAAGGACACAGTGCAGCAGCGTGACGACTAAGCAATTCCTCACACAAGTACACGAGCTTTTATTATATAGATAGTCCTCGGGGTGAAGGGATCAACCTCGGAAGTTTATGAATACGGGCTTGGGGCTGTATGAATAGACTTCTAACACATTTATAGGATGAACAGGTCATAGAGTTAACTACAGTATTATTAAATACTGTTTCATTTTCTTTTTATCCTTCAGATATATGCCGTGTAGAAATAATCATGTATAAAGCTTACATACAAGAATTGTTTGGTTGCTGTAAGAATGACAAATGTATATACGGAGCCATATATATAACTTAAACTGAGGAGAAGTAATAGGCTGTAAAGTATTGGTAGCTGTATTGGCGAAGACAAATGTACGGTCGGCAAAAAAATCCTGTAACCTTTCATGCATTGCTCTCCATGGACTTTGCGGATTCGCCATACTGACTTCCTTAGCCCATGGACAGAAAAGCAGGAGAGGCAACAGTCCTTTTGATGCCGACTTTACATTCAAGTAATTTTATGCAGAACCTTACGAGAGTTTGAACTGTGAATAGCTTAGTAAATGGACGAGTGAAAAGAAATATATACAAAAGCAATCCTCTCCAGCCCAATGACGAACTATATTTTCCATTCTTTTTGTGTTCAGGCGAGAGTTTATAAATACGGATCAGGCGGCACACTTGTAACCCCATAAACGTACCGTACTTTATATATGCCGGAATATTAGTGACAAAAGACGAAAAAACAAAGCGATCCCGGATAAATATAAAATATGGAGACTTGTTTATCTTGCAAATTGGTTGAAATGCTTTTATATTTTCGAAGCACATACGCTCGCGCGCACACACACACACGCACGCACACACACACGCACACACGCGCGCGCGCACACACACACACACACACACACACACACACACACACACACACACACACACACACACACACACACACTGCAGCAGTAGGGCTCGGATGAAAGAATACTTTGGCTGGAGTTCTCGTGAACTGCCGAAAAAGAACTTTCTGGTCGAAGACGTAAGAAAACGTGTGTGTGTGTGTGTGTGTGTGTGTGTGTGTGTGTGTGTGTGTGTGAGAGAGAGAGAGAGAGATTACAACGCAGCCCCAGCAGTGAAGAAGGGGCAGGTCAGGGCCGGGTATCCAAATATGCAAGTATAATGACTATGCGAGATGTAAAGCAAGGGATATGCAACTGGGACTCAAGCGTGTGCCGGAGAGAAAGAGAGAGAGAGAGTTCTCCATCCATGAGTGTCCTCCCAATTCTCATATCTTCCTCCTTCCTTCATCGTCCCCCCGCATTTTTTTTTTTTCACATCTTCCCCCCTCTTCCCAATCTCGCAAGTGGCAAAACATATGATCTGAGAGCCTGGAGACAACTGACCAAGACTGAGTTCCGCCTGTCAAGAACAAGAATTATTTTTTTCCTCGTTACAACCAATGTTTTTTTTTTTTCCTTGAACTGAGTGAAGTGGCGGCATTATTTATTTTTGCTACCCCCAGAGATTTTATTAAGAGGAGAGGTAACTAAAATGATGTCTATAATTTTCCTTTTGCCACCAACAATTTTATTTAGGCGGGAGATGTCTGAGCGTCCTTGAACTCACAAATCGCTCATCTCAGTACAATTTATTGTGGTTAAAAGAAGGATGGAGAGACTCGATGCTGGGAACAGTCATAGCCCAAGGTCACAGTGGAGTCAAATGTCAGTATCACTGGACAAAGTCAACTAAAACGGTTTTGATTCGAGTTGAACCAAACTTGGTGGAAATGTTAAGGGTTATGCAAGAATTAATTCGATTTTGATAATAAACAGTCCAATGCCAAGCTCACAGTGCAAAGTAAAAAATTCGGCGCCTAGACCAGTTGGTGGGCACGGATGTTTTACTAAGAGTGCTCCTTTCCTCCCCCCCCCTATCATTCTATAATGGTTAGAATTCTCTCTCTCTCTCTCTCTCTCACACACACACACACACACACACACACACACACACACACACACACACACACACACTATATGAAGATTGGATGACCTGGCACAGTAACATATCATTGGTTAACGCTGGATGGTTTTACTCTCCGGTGGGGAAACTCTGAATGTTACCAAGTGTCGCTAATCACCACAGTATTCGTCACATCCCTCTTGCTGTGTTCCTCACCTACTCTATACTGTCACACATTACCCCATCTCACACTCACCTTCCAATATACGCTTCTAGCATTGGTTAATTTGATCTGCCTATTCGCATTTTCTTATTTTGTGGTAGGTCGGGGCGTTCACCATCCACTCACTCAATGTAGTGTTGCTGTCGGGTGTCTGCCCTTTCCTCTCCTCCATCCTTCTTTCCTTCTGTCTTCCTTTCCTTCATTCTTTCCTTGTCCTTCTGCCTATGGGTAACTTTACACTCCCTCTTCTGTCTTTCTTTCCTTCATTCTTTCCTCTTCCTTCTGCCTGTGGGTGACACTACACTGAGTGACAAGCCAAATAGTTTCTTGTACACCAGGACACCATTTACTACGCTGAGTGGTAACCATATAACCAAACGTTGGCGCCTGGTGGTTTATTGGGTAATTATTGCGCTCCAATCGGATTGAGCCGGTGAAGGTTTATATCCAAGGGGTGTTTGGGGTTGATTGCTCATGTAATGCCACTCAGGGATGAGTGAGGCTGGTCCACTCCCATCTTAAATGTCGGGACCAGCTGCCTAATCCCGGGCTCCTACGCTCCTCATGGGGCAATGTAGGATTGGATGATGGATGGATGGATGGATTAACATTAAATGGTTTCAGTAGGATTCAGGCTTTCTTCAGGTATGGACACTATACAAATATATACAGTAGTAATAGATACACATATAGTGACACACGCACACACCAGTTCATAGCCTACCCGTCGCAGTGTGTTGTTGTGCTGGTCGTATTTATTATTTTGTTCTCTATTGAACGACTTACACTTTTCTGTAACTTGAAACAGTAAGAAGTGGAGTATAATATTAATGTTATACCCAGGCTTATATTTGGGTGTGATGATGATGTGTTGGAGAACTAAATCTTAAAAATGTTTTTTAAAAGTATGTAACTCACCCTTGTTTAAATCTGTGTGGTGTTGTTGGTGTGTATGTTAACTGTGCCTCGTCTTTAGCACCACTTGCGGCTTTACTGCTGCATATGCTCCCCCTCCCCTCCCCCTGTTATTATGGCCCCTGAAACTGCGCCAACCCTCGTGACTGAACATTACAGCTGCCCTCACAACTTTTTATCACTAGACGTTTTATTGCTGTTACGACCTTCTCTCTTACCATGCTCACCACAACGATGCACTTAAGTGACTGAGTTCCTGGGAAATTTCTTTTTTTCTTTTTTCTTTTTTTCGGTAGCTCCTCTTTAGCTTTACACGTTTTAAAAGTTAGTCTCTTCCTTGTCTCACACGGGAGAGACTTTTTCTGAATCAGAGGAGTTACATTTAGTCTTAAATTATCTCTTCAGTATGGTGACATCATATTAAAGTTTTGCTGCCTCCAGACGACCTTTTCTAGCTGAAGAGAGAGTTGAAATGGAGGAGAAAAATTCAGGTTTAATATTAAAGTACAGTTTTAGAGAAAGCGTTGTTTGGTGCTCGGAATACACCCGCGACTCACGAAGCAAGATCCCACGTTATGTTTTGAGCCAAATATATGTGTGTGTGTGTGTGTGTGTGTGTGTGTGTGTGTGTGTGTGTGTGTGTGTGTGTGTTGATTCCCATCTCTAGAACTTATCCCCACCAGTACATCATCCTCTTCGTGACACGTGACTTCAGAATGTATGCACAAATGGCCGCATATGAGCCTGGGACAGTGTCTG
Source organism: Coenobita brevimanus (assembly GCF_032717465.1). Classification (NCBI taxonomy): domain Eukaryota; kingdom Metazoa; phylum Arthropoda; class Malacostraca; order Decapoda; family Coenobitidae; genus Coenobita; species Coenobita brevimanus. The sequence goes on from NC_136954.1 coordinate 37,884,871, forward strand.
TGTGAAGTGGAGTCTACCTACATCTTCCGACGTTCCTGCATCACAGTTACTTGGTCATTTCAGCTAACATTTAACACTTCCGTTCGTTCACGTTAGTGCCACCAAAAAACTGTGATTGTCAGGGTTGTCAAGTGTACCTCCGCTACACACTGGTGCTGTACCAGGTTCATATGTTACCAGCTGTACCTTCATTTTATCCCGGCTTCAGAACTTGATGACTCATCTTTTTTTTTTCTTCACCCAGGCCTCCTACGGCTCCAGAAGATTTACCAGTCCCTCCGACCAGCCCAAGCGTCCTTTGAGATTCGGGTGGTGAGGCGTGTCGAGTCGGCCCTTGATGCCCTGGCCTTCCTTAGGACCCTGGAAAGCAGCAGCAGGTGAGTGGATGGTTACCTGGATGCGTGCTTGGATAGGGTTTTATTTTATAGCTATATGTGTTGGTCTTCTTTATCATCTTGAAAAGCAACAGCAGGTAAGTTAATGGTTAACTGGGTGAATGGATAGATAGAGTGTTATTTTCATAGCTGTGTGATGGCCCTTTTTAGACCTTGGAAAGCAACAGCAGATGAGTTGTAGCTGGATGGATGGGTGACTGGATGCAATGTTCGGTGCATTGTGACAATACTACCATTTATACATGGGGCAAGAAAAGCAACAGGTAGCTTGATGGCCACCCGGATGGTTGGACGAATTTTTAAGCACTTAGTTGTAACTAAGGTCATCCTAAGGTTCTGGGAAACTGCAACAGGTGAGTGGATGGTTACCTGGATGGATGGACTGTTAGACTGTTAGGTGCATCCATACAAGATTGTTATTTATACATGGCATTTTTTTTACCTCTTTCAGTCCAGTGGCTTCGTAGATGCTAACACATTTATCACTACGGAACTCTATCACTGACTGATTTGGAAACTTCCTCTGTGATGAAATGACCAGGTTTACAAGTGGTGTGCAAGTATTCCCCTGCAGCGTTGATTCAATTTTAACCAAAGTTGATGAAAAGGTAGACGGCCAGCCAAGGGTTTGACCATTATTTTATTTTTGAGGACAGGCCAACGTAACATGACCACCACATTTCCAAACAAACTGCTTGATGGCAGTATGATTTTCATCACGCGTCCGTCCGTCTGTGTGTGTGTGTGTGTGTGTGTGTGTGTGAGAGAGAGAGAGAGAGAGAGAGAGAGAGAGAGAGAGTAATTATTTTAGCTCAATTATTCACCTGTTAATTGTTCAGCTGTCTCACCAGTAATGTTGAAAGTTTACACCAAGATGAAATTAAGATGATAGGTGTATGTACAAACGCTCGTTCGCATGTCACGTGCTCACAGAGCGCACTTTATTGGGTGTTGTTGAGAAGACTGTCTTGGTGTTGACAGGGGCGGTAAGAAATCTGCCGCAGTAGGGAAAACAGTTCTTATCCACAAACCAAACTTTAATTGTTTATGACAAGCGGTATGGTGCAGTCTCTCTCTCTCTCTCTCTCTCTCTCTCTCTCTCTCTTTCACCAGCTTCCTCCCTTCCTCCCTCACTTTAAGCAATGAAGGCATTTAAAGTTTGCACCTGGCGTTATGTAGCTTTTGTTTGGCCGTGTATGCAACACAGAATGGCCCAGCAACGTCCTGTACGCTTGCCCCCAGTGAGCGTGTATTGTCTTGGGCAGAGGGACAGTACGCTGGGGTGTCCTGCATTCTCTGCGGTGCTGTATTGTATTTTTTATTATATGATTCGGCCCCCTCCGCCTCTTTGTTCCTCCCCCCCCCTCTCTCTCTCTCTCTCTCTCTCTCGGGTGTGGTTGTGGATGTGGGTGTGGTTGTGGATGTGGGTGTGGTTGTGGATGTGGGTGTGGTTGTGTGTACGTAACACAGGTTCCCTTTGCCCCACCTGTGAAGTACCCCTCCGTAATTCAAGAAATTGTACATAAACAGGGGAAAATGAGGGAATTTAAAGGAACAGTGAATGCATAAAGGAGAGAGAGAAAATAAAGAAGGTAAATGAAATGAAGGAACAAGGCAGGAACTGGAGAAGGAAACGAGAAAGCAGTAAAACGAAGAGAAGAAAAATGAGGGTAATGTAGGGAACAACGAATAGAGGAAGAGGAGGGAAACGATAATGGGAATGTATGAAAGAGATGCCAGGTACAAGACAGAAAGTGGAGAGAGAGAGAGAGAGAGAGCGAGAGAGAAAGGGAGAGAGAGAGAGAAATACCCACTCCTGCCGCTTGCCTAGTCTCACTGCTGTATATACACACACATACTGTACTGTATATTTCTCTGTCGTCTTACCTGGAGAGAGTGCAAGTCGGGTCGAAGCTGTTTTATCTTCCCAGTAAACAACTTTTCATATATGGGTACAAATCTTAAAACGTTTGTGTTAATATTCCCTAAAGCAGTTTGGTAAATAATAACACTGTAACTTCTCATTGCAGTGAGTCTGTTTAGTCTGGGGATAAGTGGTTGAGTGGTAGGAGGAGTTGGCTGGTGTCTGTAAAGCCGCATGATCAATGCCAGGTTATGTTAGATTGATAAAAACTTCTTGAAAACAAACTGAAACTGAACACAAAACCCACCGAACTTTCATTATAAAAAAACTGTCACATCAGTCCTGAATGAGAGATATCGCAGCAAGTATTCAGTATGGACGGAGGGTGTTAGCACCTGAGCAGTGAACTTTGTACGGCGTTGGTAAAAGAACTAGGATATCTGTGTTGAGATCGGACACATAAAAACAAACACTCCAATAACTTCTTTATGTACTTTATTCTGACTACTCCCAGCAGATTCTATTAGACTTTTTTAAGCTGTGAGGAATTAGACACACCCTCATTTAACCCCTTTAATTAACCCCATCATTAGAAAACTGCCAAATAATACAAAACTGACGTCATCGTCGTGGAAGGTTTTCGATTTTTTTTTTTTTGAGAGAACGGATTACCTTACGCAGGTCATGTGGGGATATTTACAGCTCATGCAATGTTTTCCTCTGGTGCTGGAGAGGGCTGCCTTCGTGTGATGGCATTGATATAACCGGGCGGCTCAACTGCCTGGTTTCGTAAACCTCCTTCATCTACCTCCCTGTCCCCCCAAAAAGAGAATAGTGGACTTGAGGAGGGACAGCTTCAGCCTGCGGTCCACTGGGTCCACATTTCAGATTATCCTGGGGCTGCAACAAAAACATCAACATCAACAGCTTTAACACCTACAGTAACTACAACAGCCAAGAACAACCACAACTAAGAAACAACAAAATAATAATAATAATGATAATAATAAAAATATTAAAAATCTTAATAATAATAATAATAATAATAATAATAATAATAATAATCCATCCATCCATCATCCAATCCTACGTTGCCCCATGAGGAGCGTAGGAGCCCGGGGCTAGGCAGTTGGTCCTGACAGTTAAGATGAGAGTGACCAGCCTCACTCATCCCTGAGTGGCATTACGTGAGCAATAAACCCCAACCACCCCTTGGATATAAACCTTCACCGGCTCAATCCGATTGGAGCACAATAATTACCCACTAAACCACCAGGCGCCAAAATTTGGTTATATGGTTACCACCCAGCGTAGTAAATATTTTCCTGGTGTACAGGAAACCATTTGGCATGTCACTCAGTGTAGAGTCATCCATAGGCAGAAGAAAGAGGAAAGAATGAAGGAATGAAAGAGAGAAGAGGGAGTGTAAAGTCACCCGTAGGCAAAAGGACGAGGAAAGAATGAAGGAAAGAAAGATAGAAGAAGATGGAAGGAAAGAAAGATGGAGTAGAGGACAGGGCAGACACCCGACAGCAGCACTACATTGAGTGAGTGGATGGTGAGCGCCCCCACCTGCCACAATAATAATAATAATAATAATAATAATAGTTTATAATAATAATAATAATAATAATGATGATGATGATGATAATTAGTAGTAGTAATAATAATAATAATAATAATAATAATAATCTCTCTTCATGCTATTTCATGACCGATTTTATTGAGCCTAGAATAATCTTTCGAACTCTCGATGTTGCATGTCGCATTTTTTGAACATCCTCACTACGGCCTTCATAAGATGAATGAATCTTGTATGTTGTGTATGTATTGTATGAATATATGCGAGTTCACCGCCTGGCAAATCTCATGCAGTAATGTTTTTAGATATTTTTATCACTGGCTATGCAATACAAACTTTTCATATTACCCCTGCTGACATCAAAAGGTTGTATTTAACTCGGAGAAATACACGGCATACACGAGGTTACAGGGATGTGGGTTAATCCCTTCACTCCCGACACTGTTTTTATTGTATATTCTCGCTGTTACCTGGCCATTGAACTTAGAAGAGGCTTTATGAGCTGGATGGGTTAAATAACACCTTCAATAACACCACTGCTGGGGTGTTGGCCTAAGTTGGATGGGTTAAATAACACCTTCAATAACACCACTGCTGGGGTGTTGGCCTAAGTTGGATGGGTTAAGTAACACCTTCAGTAACACCACTGCTGGGGTGTTGGCCTAAGTTGGATGGGTTAAATAACA